>NW_020953953.1:683876-688088 GCF_900497805.2 Vombatus ursinus | reverse complement strand
TGTAGCAAGACTGAAGGTCTCTGTGAAAGCCTTTCCACATTGATTACATTCAAAAGGTTTCTTTCTCCTGTGGATTTTCTGATGTGTAGCAAGATGGCCCCACTGTGTGAAAGTCTTTCCACACTGATTACATTCATAAGGTTTCTCTCCAGTGTGGATTCTCTGATGCGCATCAAGATTGGAGCTCTTTGTAAAAGTCTTTCCACATTGATTACATTCATAAGGTTTCTCTCCAGTGTGGATTCTCTGATGTGCAGAAAGACTGGAGCTCTGTGTGAATGTTTTTCCACACTGATTACATTCATAAGGTTTCTCTCCAGTGTGGATTCTCTGATGTGCATTAAGACTGGAGCTCTGTGTGAAAGCCTTTCCACATTGATTACATTCAAAAAGTTTCTCTCCAGTGTGGATTCTCTGATGCCCAATATGGAGAGATCTGTAGCAGACAGCCTTCTCACATTCATGACATTCATAACACTTTTCCCCAGTATGAATCTTCTGAGGTCTATCCATATCTGAGTTCCAACCAAAGGCCTTCCTACACTGAGCACATGCATATCTTTTCATCCCAGGGTGAAATCTAGGCTGGCAAGGAAGAGATGAGTGATGGCATGAGGTTCCTTTCCCCTCATTATATGCATCAGGCTCCTTTCTGATGGGAATTGGTTGATGAGCAATGAGCTTAGAGTTCTGACTCAAGGCCTGCCCACCTTTATTATGTACAGAAAGCATTCCTCCAGTATCACTTTTGTGATATCTAAGGAGGTCTGAACTCCATCTCAAGGCCATTTCCCATTGGTTACCCAGATACATTTGCATTTCAGGAGGCTTCTCAAGGGACTGAAAATGCTCTACCTGTCCAGTAAAGCATTTGCCATACTCATTATCCTGAAGACAGTCATTGCCTGAGGTCATTTTCTTACAGTGATTTAGGACAGAAGACTGTCTGAATTTCTTTCCAATTTCATCAAATTTACAGTCACTCTTTGAATTTTTATCTAACTTGATATCAGAGTCATGAATTTCTCTCAAATTGAAGGCGCAGGGACCATCCCTCATGAATCTTTGCAGGTCACGTTCTTCCACAAAAATTCTCAGCTTTCTAGTTATTTCAATTACTTCGAACCTGGTCTCTACATCTGAAGAAAACAAACAATCAAATATACACACCAAAAGATACACACACATAAGTATATGCATAAGCAATGACTACTTGAGACTTATGTGGCTCATGACCTTCTACCACCAACCTAAACGCAACAAATGTACTCTTGGAGCAAATGTTGGCATTAAACAGACTGTGTCATTGTAAGGAGAAGAGACAGGCAGGACGTGAGAGTGACAAAGGAGATGTGTACCTCAGAGTGCTGGACTCTGATTATCAGAGAGGAAACATTCACATTCAACAAAAACAGCAACTCCAAGGCCAGAAAATTTAATGTCAACAGACTAGATTGATTCTCCACGGGAGAAAAATCTGTTAGTAAAGGAAAGTTGAGCCAACACATGGTTTTTAGCATGCCAGCAGGAAAGGAGTGAGGAGCTTTCAGAGATTTAGGGTACAGCATCACATTTCCTTATCTGGGCCAGAACACTTGTAAACATCCAAACTGGTTTGATGAAAATGATGGCGAAAATCTGCAAGGCCTAAATAAAAAGTGACAACTCTACAGGCCTACCAGTAGGTTATTTCATCCACCTGTAAAAAGGGCGTGTTTAACTCTACCAAGACGTAAGTGCAAGCAAAGCTTAGAGTGACGCAGGATTCTTGGCTCAGTAAGAAGGCAGATGAAAGCCAGCTTAGTGCCGATAGTAACAATCCAAATTGCTTTTATGATGTTCTCAAGTCAATTTACAGGCCACAGACCTATGGTGCACCTCACCTACTTGGTGCTGATTGATGAATGATAAGGACATGATCCTAGAGATGGGCTGAACACTTCCACAGAACTCTTAAAGCTATTAACCATTTACCTCAGGTTGTACTCAATCCCTCTCAAACCATTCCCAAATTAACTGGCATACCCACAATTTACAGTTCTTGCCACCAAAAAGAGAGCTGAAGTAACAATTTTTTAAAAATATAAAGTTTTTTTTCATTCTCCTTAATTGTCTTGGGAAAGAGACTTAATAGTGGTATTGCTGGGTCAAAAGGTAGGCATTGGGGGCAGCTAGGTGGCGCAGTGGATAGTGCACCAGCCCTGGACACAGGAGAATGTGAGTTCAAATCCGACCTCAGACACATAACACTCACTAGCTGTGTGACCCTAGGCAAGTCACTTAACCCCACTGCCTAGCCAAAAAAAAAGGTAGACATTGTTTTAAATAACTCTTTGGCCATCATTCTAGATTGCTTTCCAAAATGGATGGATCAATTCACAATTGCACCAACAATGAATTAGGGTCTCAATTTTTCCACATCCCCTCCAGTATTTGTCACTTTCCCCTGCAACCATTTTACCCAATCTGATATGTGTAAAATGATATTTCAAGATTGTTTTAATTTGCATTTCTCTAATCAATAATGATTTAGAGTATTTTTTCATATGACTATAAACTGTTTGGATTTCTTCATTGGAAAACTGCCTGTCCATATCCTTTGACCATTTATCAACTAGGAAATAACTTGTACTCTTTTAGATTTTGCAAACATCTTTGTAAAGATCTTTGTATTTGAGATATGAGAACTATATGAATTTTTTTGCATCAATTTTCTGTTTTCCTTCTGATCTTGGTTACATTGCTTTTACTTGTACAAAACCTTTTTAATTTAATGTAATCAGAATTATCCATTTCATGCCTCAATCTGTTTTCTCTTATTTATTCATAAATTTTTCGTTTATCCATAATTCTAATAAATAACAGATTCCAAATTTTCTTATATTATCTCTCTTTACATCTAGGTCATATATCCATTTTTACTTTATCTTGATAAATAATGTAAAATATTTGTCTATGTTCAATTTCTGCCATGCTTTTTTCCAGTTTGTCCAACAATTTTTTTTCCAAATAATGAATTCTTATCCCAAAACCTATTTACACTTGTCAAATACAAGGTTCCTCTGTTTATGTGCTGCTATAAATTGAACGTCTACTCTGTTCCACTGATCTGCCTATTTCTTGACCAGTACCAGATAGTTTTGATAATTATTGCCTTATAATAAGGTTTAAGATCTGGTTCTGCTAAACCTCTTTCTTTTGCCACTATTTTACCTTAGATCTTTTCATGTTAGTGAACTTTTGTTCTTCTAAATAAATTGTTTTTATGTTTTTTCTAAATCAGGAAATAATTTTTTGGTAATTTAATTGGGATGGCATAGATGATATAAATTAGTTTAGGTAAAATTATCATTCTTATTATGTTGGCCCTGCCTATGAATGAACAATTAATCTATTTAAATCTGATTTTATTTGGATATTTATTTGTTGTGGCAAGTGTACTCATAGGAATTTTTAAATGGGGTATCTCATACCAACCCTCTTTGTAGAGTTTTGATTGGTGATATATCAGAATGCTGATGATATCTGTTTACTTACTTTACATCTTGCTACTTTGCTAAAATTACTCATTGTTTCAACTAACTTTTTAGTTATGACTTTGGAATTTTCCAAATATATATAATCTGCAAAAAGAGGTATTTTTATTACCTCATTCCCTGTACTGATTCCTCCTATTTCTTAATTCTTCTCCTATTGGTATTGCTAGGAATTCCAACACAATATTGAATAATACTGGTGACAGTGAGCATTTTTGTTTCACACCTGACCATACCGGAAAGGCTTCTAGCTTATTTCCATTATAAATAGTGCTTGCTGATGGTTTTAGGTAACTGCTTTCTATCGATTTAAGGAAAAATTCATTTATACCTATACTTTCAAGGGTTATTAATAGAAATGAATGTTATATTTTACCAAAAGCTTTTTCTTCAATTATTAATATATTCATATGATTTTTATTATTGATATGATCAATTATGAGAATAATTTTCCTGAGGTTAAAGTATCCCTGCATTCCTGGTATAAATGCCAATTGGTCACAACATAGAATCCTTGTAACTTATCATTATAATCTCCTAACTAGTATTTTATTTAGGATTTTTGCATCCATATACATTAAGGAAGTTGGTCTATAATTTTCTTTCTCTTTTGTATTCTTACTGAAATTCCTTTAAACATTTGCAAGAATTCCCTTGCAAATCTGTATGGTCCAGA
>NW_020953953.1:678431-680876 GCF_900497805.2 Vombatus ursinus | reverse complement strand
AAAAAGTCAGTCTCTGGAGGACAGGATTTAGATCTCCTAGCCCTCAAGGTACATGTCCTTTAATCTTGGGCAAGACCCCACCCAAGGAGGAGACCTTACTTATGTTTAGACTGTAAATAGAATCCAGGCTGGGCAAGTTTTTGCCTGAAGAAGAATCCCTGTCCTTGTACCTCTACATTTAGGGTGACTCAGCTCATGAAAGAGAAAACCAATGGGAGTGGTCTGGATAGAGATGGATCCTCCTGTCCAGATGGGGAGGGGTGGCTGAGCTCATGATCAAGCCAGGTTCTCAGCAGGAGGAGCTGAAGACTTCTAGCCCAGCTCCTCATTAAATGTCCACCAGTCAGGGTTGAGTTTCATTTGTCAAGGGAATTCCCTTTCAAGGATTACTTACAGCTTCCAAGCTCTCCATGTTTTCTCTTTGGTTATGGAGAGAAACCACTGATCAGTTTATGATTAGCTGTCCTAATAAGTTGATTATTTATTACTTAGGAACTGTCTGGGTTTTTCACTCATTACAGGGTTCTTAGCAGCCTAGACTGTCATGATGATTCAGCCTGAAACCTAGTGGTCCCTTTGTAGCTTGAAGAACTTGTACCTTGTAGTTACCTAATAAAGTATAGTCTTCTCTTATCTGCTGGATGGTGTCAGCTTGTCCTGTGATTTGGTGGGGAGTGGGACTTTAGGGAAGGGAATGAATGGCATCATGGGGTGGTTTCAGCAAAATGGGGTCAGACCCCACAGTTTAAGAATCACTGATCTAGAGGAATGTATGATGTGTCCCTGAGTGGGCGAGGTGTAGGCACAGGTTCCCAGAGTGGGTGATACTGCCCCTGGGGGTCGCCTGAATGATCCAGGGTGTGGTAGTAGCCTCAGGTGCAATTGGAGGGTGTTGAATAAAAAGAAGGGAGCAGCAGAAGCATAAGGAAAGAAGAGAAGAAAATTTTGAAAAACCATTTGTACATGTTTCATGTGTTGTGTAACAGTTAAAGTTGTAGTGATTACATTATTTTCCAAATAAACACACAAAATGCAAATTATAACTTACCAGTGGTCCTCTGCTAACAGTTCTTAAAAAGCAACTGTTGGGGGGGCAGAGCCAAGATGGCAGAGTGAAAGCAGTGACTTGCTTGAGCTCTCCCCCAAACCCCTCCAAATACCTATAAAAAATGGCTCTAAACAAATTTTAAAGCAGCAGAACCCACAAAAAGACAGAGGGAAACAAATTTCCAGCCCAAGACAACATGGATGGTTGATTAGAAAGGTATATTCGCTGGGCTGGGAGAGGAATGCAGCTCAGTGTGGGTGTATGGGCCTGCAGCAAACCTGGAGCAGGCCTCAGAGGACTGAATTGCGGGCAGCTGTGGCGGTTTCCAGACTTCTCAACCCATGAATGCCAAAAATGACTTAGAAAGTCAGTGGGAAAAGTCTGTTTCTGCTGTGGGAGAGAAATGCAGGGTCCCAGCCCCATTCCCCCAACTCATCCCTGGAGCGGCAGCTGTATCCTGAGCTTCTGGTCCACAGACTGAGGGGGATTTGGCTGATGAGAGGAGGATTGCAGGGAACTCTGCTGGTGCAGGATTCTCTTGCTTTGCCTGTGCTTGGATCTGGTCACAGTTCTGGGTGGTGGTACTGGGGCGAGGAGGAGCGCTGGTATGGTGGAGCTTGTAGTGGAAAGGAAATCCTTCTCACAGTTCCAAGACAGAAAAGAGTGCTTGTGGTCACTCAGACCAGAGCACAGGCCAGGAAAGGAGTAAACACCTTGCCTTGATTACAGACGAAGATAATGAAACCAAAGCTCTTACATCCAAAGCCTCCAAGAAAAATATGAGTTGGTCCCAGGCCATGGAAGAACTCAAAAAGGATTTTGAGAAGCAAGTAAGAGAAGTAGAGGAAATACTGAGAGTGATGCTAAAGGAGACCCCCCCAAAATACTGAAGGAAATAACCCTTAAAAAATAGCCTAACCCCAATGCAAAAGAGGTCCAAAAAGCTAATGAGGAGAAAAATGCCCTAAAAAGCAAAATTGGCCAAATGGAAAAGGAAGTCCAAAAACTTACTGAAGAAAATACTTCCTTAAAAAATAGAATGGAGAAATTGGAAACTAGTGACTATATAAGAAATCAAGGCACTGTAAAACTAATCCAAAAGAATGAAAAAATAGAAAAGAATGCGAAATATCTCATTGGAAAAACAACTGACCAGGAAAATGGAACTTAAAAATTATTGTACTATCTGACAGCCATGATCAAAAAAAGAGCCTAGACATCATCTTCCAAGAAATTATCAAGGAAAACTGCCCTGATATTTTAGAACCAGAGGGCAAAATAGAAATTGAAAGAATCCACTGATCTCCTCCTGAAAGAGATCCCCAAAGGAGAACTAGGAATATTGTAGCCAAATTCCAGAATTCCCAGGTCAAGGAGAAAATACTGCAGGCAGCCAG
>NW_020953953.1:656597-678421 GCF_900497805.2 Vombatus ursinus | reverse complement strand
TCCATCTCCTCCCCTGAAAGATCAAGCTCATTTTGACTGGGTAGTTGATCCTTGGCTGCATTCCAAGCTCCTTTGCCTTACAGAATATCATATTCCATGCCCTATGGTCTTTTAATGTAGAAGTTGCAAGGTCCTGTGTAATTCTGACTATGGTTCCATGATGTTTAAATTGTTTCCTTCTGGCAGCTAGCAGTATTTCTCTTTGACCTGGTAATTTTGGAATTTGGCTACTATATTCCTTGCTTTTTCAATTTGGGATCTCTTTCAGGAGGTGATTGGGGGATTCTTTCTATGGCTATTTTATCTTCTGGTTCTAGGACCTCAGGGCAGTTTTCCTTTATGATTTCCTGAAAGATACTGTCCAGGCTCTTTTTTTTTTCCATCGTAATTTTCAGGTAGACCAATCATTTTTAAACTGTCTCTCCTGGATTGATTTTCCAGGTCAGTTGTCTTGCCAATGAGGTATTTTACATTTTCATCTGTTTTTTTCATTCTTTTGTTTCTGTTTGACTGATTCTTGCTCTCTCATAGAGTCATTAGCTTCCATTTGCCCAATTTTAATTTTTAACAAATTGTTTTCTTCTATTAGATTTTGTACCTCTTTCCCTATTTGGCCAATTGTATTTTTTAGGGACTTATTTTCTACAGTTAAATTTTGTCCTTCCACGTCAGCACTCTTCCTAGCCCCAGGACTGCCACCCAGGACTGTAATACAGATCCAAGCACAGGCAAAGCAAGAGATTCCTGCCTCAACACCAGCAAAGAGATCCCTGCAATCCCTGTCTGAACAACTACTCGATCCCCCCACCTTCTGTGGGCCCAAGAAGACAGGAAGCAGCCCCTGCCCCTGGCTGGGGCCAGATCATGCTCTTCTCTTATTCCGATCGGAAAGATCTTTCCCTATGACCTTCTAAGTAGTCTTTGGCGTTTGTGAGTTGAGAAGTCTGGAAACCACCACAACTGCCTGTGATTCAGTCCCCTGAGGCCTGGGGTTTGCTGAGGTCTCTTCTTTGTCTGTGTGGCCCATGCTAAAGTACCCTCCTCTCCCAGCCCAGCACAGCATACCTTTCCTATCAACCATTCAGGTCATCTTGGGCTGGAGATTTGTTTCCCTCTGTCTTTTTGTGGGTTCTGCTGCTCGAGAAATTGTTTAGACTCATGACTTAGTGGTATTTGGAAGGGTTTGGAGGAGAGCTCAAGCAAGTCATTGCTTTTACTCCACCATCTTGGCTCTGTCCCCTTGCAGAATGAATATGTTCACATATGCAGTTAACTTAGACTCTTTGGAATGACAGAAGAGAAGATTTATGCTGATCATTTATTTATTTTTTTTTGGCAATTGGGGTTAAGTGACTTGCCCAGGGTCACACAGCTAGTAAGTGTCAAGTGTTTGGTCTGAGGCTGGATTTGAACTCAGGTCCTCCTGACTTCAGGGTTGGTGTTCTATCCACTGTGCCACCTAGCTGCCCCCTGATCATTTATTTTTGATCACACTCCTTATTTATGCATATCTGTGTATATATCTACATATATGTGTGTGTATATGAGAGAGAGAGGGAGATAATGAGAATTTAGTTGTCTAGTTCAGAAGTTGAGAAGTTTGTATGACATTCTGTGGAGGCTGACAGGATGTTGCCTCTAGTCAACCTGCCCACCAGCTAACTTCGCTTCTTACACAGCTCCAGTGGAGCCTAGCTAAGCTGAGGCAAAGCTCCTCATTTCTGCTAAAAGCAAAGGAGTAACTTATAGGTGATAGGGACTTCAGGTCACCTGGGGCAAAAAAACCCTCCATGCGTGAGTGTCGCTCACCCATCAAAGTTCCCCAACCCCGTGGAACTTCCCGGTTCTGGATGCAGGATGGCTTTCTATGATGACAATGGAAAGTCTCAAAATACCCCAACCAATCAGCTTCATTCCTGATATTGATCATTTCTGCCAATAAGAATGCTCTGTAAATGCTGGTCTGGGTCACTAAAGACTGAGGGATTAGTTGACCTGATTTGAGGGTAATCAGGTGACCATTAATATTAAATGATTATTCTCTGAAGTTTGTGTCTCAGACTTTTCCGTTTTAGATAAGAAATCAACAGGGACAGATAGGTGGCTCAGTGGATAGAGCACTGGCCCTGGATTCAGGAGGACCTGAGTTCAAATCCAGCCTCAGACACATAACACTTACTAGCTGTGTGACCCTGGGCAAGTCACTTAACCCCATTGCCTAGCCAAAAACAAAAAACAGATAAGAAATCCACAGTTGGTGGCCCTAGATAGGTCCTGAGAGATTGACTTCAGATTGCCTTTTCCTTCAGAATTTCCCTGAGGGCTCTCTGGTCACCAAGGGACTTCTGGGAGGACCATTTGGAGACCTGCACTCTCTCCAGTCCTGAATCATACCTCTTCTGAGCTAAGGTAAGCCTTTGCTTTGAGGAGGAAGCCAGCAAAGCCATCAAATTTTTTATTACTCTGCAGACATTAAATGCAAATTTGTTAAGATTCTTTCATCTTTACAGTAAGCCTCCATTTTGCAGAAGGAAAAAGTTTTTGTCACCAAATAGGAGAATTGATCTTAGTCTGACAATAATATCCCAGCCACAGGATTGTAAATTTAATACAGGAGATAGAAAAGTTCCTGACTGCTAAATCTCCTGAAGAAACTCAGGCTTGTTTCAATGCTGTGTCGTCTTGTACATTCCATGTATGTCCCTTTTGTGAATGATAGAACTAAGTTTCAGAATAGAAGGTTTCTTGCTGCAGATAGGAATGGGGCATTATACAATTAGGGAAATATTTATGAGAAACAAGAACACTGATCAATAGGCTTTAGCTCTGATACATTGAGAAATCTGTGCTGTCTTATCTGTGCTTTGTGCTAATCTATGCCAGCAGGTGCTTCCAAACACGTTTTGTTCTATGCTTTTTCCTTTGGTCTAATTAACCAAGAGGAAAAGAGTGAAAAAGGGAAAAAGCAAAACCTTCAAAAAGCCTTCAGAAAAGACAAATCTATCTTTTCTTTGTATATTTCAAGTACTGGCCAAAGTAGAGGTAGAGAGATGAAAGATTGAGAAAAAGAAAAAGAAATTAGACATTAAATTGGGTAATTCTCTATTGGAAATTTCTAAATTATGATTTGAAAGTTTTGTGCATATTTTGATGAACTTTTGAGGAACCAGTAAATAAAATGGTTGCAAATGGACAGATCTTTACTCCATCAAAGGGTCTTTAAAATGACTAGAGATTGATTTTAAAGTTGCACTTGGAATTTTCAAAAACTGTCTAATGGTAGCCATTGGTGGGACAGGAGGAAGGAGATGAAAAAGAAAAAGAAAAAAATCTGCATGACAATTTTATTATATATTTAAAAGGAGTAGCAAGTTGTACATAACAGATTTGCAGTTACATGTGAAATTATCTTTTTTTTTATTATGCTACATTATGGAAAGGCTTGTTTTATTCCATAAATTAAAAACAAAACAAATAGAAATTTTAAAAAAACCTGTTTTATCAATCAATAGAACCTGTTCAGTAGATATTCAATGAAATGGAGATTCAGTAAAATTCAGAGAAATATTAAAATAACAAAAACTTAGGAAAAACGTATAGGAGAAATTACAATAAAATTCCTGCCACTTTAAATAATTCCACAACTCAGAATTCTTAAAAAGTCTATCAAAGTTAGTCATCACACACTGTGGCTGTTACCTTTAAAAGACCTTCACTTGACCTTCTCCTTCAGGGATCCTCTTTCTTCCTTTTCACAGGTAATTTCCTAGAAAAAGCTCCCTGTATTGGATGGTGTCTCCTTTTCCAGCCCCTACTCCCTCTTCTGCCTCCTGCAAATCATTCAGTCAGCTAACAGCAACGGTCTCTTTATTTCTAAAGATGGCCTCAGTTAACTTTAAAATTAACAAATAATTTTCATTTCTTGAAATCATTAAGTTCATGGTCATTAGATTTTTACAAAGTAATATACATTTTTAAGTATTTCTAACTGAAATTTCTTGAAGGCAGCCTTATTTGATCACAGCTCAATTGATAACTTGAAAAAGCTCCCATCCCTGCCCTAGGCCCTTCATGGGGTTTTTCCTGACTTCTCTCTAGCAATGGTTATGGTCAGCCATTACCACCTATTGGATGAGCAGGTGTTGTGCTTTAGCTTGGAGATTCTCTCCTGTCCTGGTTCTCCTCCTGCCTGTTGAACTGATAACCGAGGA
This sequence comes from Vombatus ursinus, assembly GCF_900497805.2. Taxonomy (NCBI): domain Eukaryota; kingdom Metazoa; phylum Chordata; class Mammalia; order Diprotodontia; family Vombatidae; genus Vombatus; species Vombatus ursinus. The sequence continues at coordinate 674,210 of NW_020953953.1, read as the reverse complement.
ATCCATGTCTTTAATCAGTCCTTCCTCTGATGTGACCTGGTCTCCTTTTCTCCCTGCCCACATCCTTCCCCATGGTGGACCTGGTCCTGCTTTTCTTTAGCTAACTCTCCAACATCTCTGTGAAGGGAACTGGTTCGGTGATGCAGTGAGTAGTGCTGGACCAGAATCAGCTTAGACCTGAGTTCAAACCCTGCCTCAGATATCTATCAGTTGAAAGTGATGGACAGGTCTAAAGTTCAGACCTCCCCACTCAGTAACTTCCAGTACCTCCCATAATATCCAGGAGCAATTGTAGATGCCTCTGTTTGCTGTTTCAAAGCTCCTCAGAACCTGGCCCCCCTGCCTCTCCAAGGTGGTCACACACAGCTTCTCCTCACCCAGCCCAAGCAGCCAATCTGGCCTTTGGGCTCCTCCTCCTTTGTGATGCTCCATCCCAGGCTTTGTCTTTAGGCTGGCCTTTCCCATGGTTAGAATGCCATCCCTCTCTTAGAATCCCTTGGATGGAAGCCTGACCCTCCCTGCTGCCCTGCTCCCAGGGCAGTCTCTCTCCTGAGGTCAGGACAGACTTTTGTTAACTGCTCTGAGAGCTCCCCCTTTATCATTCCAGGCATCTACTCTAGAAAGGGAAGGCACCAAGTTTCTCCCAGTCTGAGATTCTTCTTTCTTCCCAAGTCAGCCTGCAGAGGACCAAAGCTTGACCCAGAAGAGAGAGCCAAGAACCAGAGAGAATGGCCCCAGGCCCCCAGACACTCTCATTCCAGGTGAATGAAATCCATCCATAGCATGGGCTGCATCTCTACTATAAAATGGTGGTAGCAGGACCAACATAACTGAGATAATACTAGGACCAGATCAGATAATGCTTTTAGCGCTCTTGTGCCTGCCACATACTAAGCACTTAAGAATGTTTAGGGGCAGTATGATAGACCTCTGGAGAAACCTGAAGGGGGATAGAAAGGAATATACTTTTTTCTCAGTGGTTCATGGCACATACACAAAAATTGACCATGTACTAGGGCATAAAAACCTCACAATCCAATGCAGACAGGCAGAAATATTAAATGCATCCTTTTCAGATCATGATGCAATAAAAATGATATGTAATAAAGGGCCATGGAAAGATAGACTAAAAAATAATTGGAAACTAAATAATCTAATCCTAAAAAATGATTGGGCCAAACAACAAATCATAGAAACAATCAATAATTTCATCCAAGAGAATGACAATAATGAGAAAACTTACGGGATGCAGCAAAAGCAGTTCTTAGGGGAAGTTTTATATCTCTAAATGCTTACATACATAAAATAGAAAAAGAGGAGATCAATGAATTGGGCATACAACTAAAAAAACTAGAAAAGGAACAAATTAAAAATCCTCAGTTAAACACCAGATTAGAAATACTGAAAACCAAAGGAAAAATTAATAAAATTGAAATTAAGAAAACTATTGAATTAATAAATAAAATGAAGAGCTGGTTTTATAAAAAAACCAATAAAATAGATAAACCTTTGGTTAATCTAATTAAAAAAAAGAAAGAAGAAAACCAAATTACTAGTATCAAGAATGAAAAGGGTGAAACTACCACCAAGGAAGAGGAAATTAAAACAATAATTAGGAATTATTTTGCCCAACTATATGCCAAAAAATTTGACAATCTTAGTGAAATGGATACATATTTACAACAATATAAATTGCCCAGATCAATAGAAGAGGAAGTAAAAAACTTAAATAACCCCATTTCAGAAAAGGAAATTGAACAAGCCATTGATGAACTCCCTAGAAAAAATTCTCCAGGGCCAGATGGATATACATGCGAATTCTATCAAACACTTAAAGAACAATTAATTCCAATACTATATAGATTATTTGGTAAAATAGGTGAAGAAGGAATCTTACCAAATTCTTTTTATGACACAAATATGGTGCTGATACCTAAACCAGGAAGAGTCAAAACAGAGAAAGAAAATTATAGACCTAGTGAATATAGATGCAAAAATTTTAAACAAAATATTAGCAAATAGATTACAGCAACTTATCACAAGAATAATACACTACGATCAGGTAGGATTTATACCAGGAATGCAGGGCTGGTTCAATATAAGGAAAACTATCAGCATAATTCATCATATCAACACCAAAACTAACAGAAACCACATGATCATCTCAATAGATGCAGAAAAAGCTTTTGACAAAATACAACACACATTCCTATTAAAAACACTAGAGAGAATAAGTATAAATGAACTCTTCCTTAAAATAATAAATAGCATCCATCTAAAACCTTCAGCAAGCATAATATGCAATGGGGACAAGCTAGAAGCATTTCCAGTAAGATCAGGGGTGAAACAAGGATGTCCATTATCACCACTGTTGTTCAATATTGTACTGGAAATGTTAGCTTTAGCAATAAGAGAAGAAAAAGACATTGAAGGCATTAGAATAGGCAAAGAAGAAACAAAGCTATCACTCTTTGCAGATGACATGATGTTATACTTAGAGAATCCCAGAGAATCAAGTAAAAAACTACTTGAAATAATAAACAATTTCAGCAAAGTTGCAGGCTATAAAATAAACCCAAATAAATCATCGGCATTTCTATATATTACCAACAGAGCCCAAAAACAAGAGATAGAAAGAGAAATTCCATTTAAACTTACTGTAGATATTATAAAATATTTAGGACTCTACCTCCCGAAACAAACCCAGGAATTCTATGAACACAATTATAAAACACTTTTCACGCAAATAAAATCAGATCTAAATAATTGGAAAAACATCAGTTGCTTATGGGTAGGCCGAGCTAATATAATAAAAATGACAATTCTACCTAAGCTAATTTACTTATTCAGTGCCATACCAATCAAACTACCAAAAAACTACTTTATAGAGTTAGAAAAAATAATAACAAGATTCATTTGGAAGAACAAAAGGTCCAGAATATCAAGAGAACTAATGAAAAGAAATTCAGGGAAAGGTGGCCTAGCCATTCCAGATCTTAAATTGTATTATAAAGCAGCAATCACCAAAACTGCTTGGTACTGGCTAAGAAATAGAGTGGTGGATCAGTGGAATAGATTAAATATGCAAGACACAGTAGTCAATGACTATAGTAGTCTATTATTTGATAAACCCAAAGACCCCCGCTTCTGGGATAAGAACCCACTCTTTGAAAAAAAACTGCTGGGAAAACTGGAAAAGAGTATGGCAGAAACTAGGTATAGACCAAAAATTCACACCATATACCAAAATAAAATCTAAATGGGTTCATGATTTAGATATAAAGGCTGATACTATAAGCAAACTGGGAGAGCAAGGAATACTTTACCTGTTAGATCTATGGAGAACAGAAGAATTCGTGATCAAACAGGAGATAGGGAACATTACGAAAGGAAAATAGATAATTTTGATTACATTAAATTGAAAAGTTTTTGCACAAATGAAGCCAATGCAACTAAGATTACAAGGAGTAGAAAATTGGGAAAGAATTTTTACAACCAGTCTCTCTGATAAGGGCCTCATTTCTAAAATATATAGAGAATTAAGTCAAATTTACAAGAATACAAGCCATTCCCTAATTGATAAATGGTCAAAAGATATGAACAGACAGTTCTCAGATGAAGAAATTAAAGCCATCTATAGTCATATGAAAAAATGCTCTAAATCACTGTTGATTAGAGAAATGCAAATCAAAACAACTCTGAGGTACCACATCACACCTATCAGAATGGCCAACATGACAAAACAGGAAATGACAAATGTTGGAGAAGATGTGGGAAAATTGGAACACTAATGCATTGTTGGTGGAGTTGTGAAATGATCCAACCATTTTGGAGAGCAATTTGGAACTATGCCCAAAGGGCTATAAAAATGTGCATACCCTTTGACCCAGCAATAGCACTTCTAGGGCTATATCCCAAAGAGATCACACAAATGGGAAAAGGACCTAAAAATATTCATAACAGCTCTTTTTGTGGTGGCAAAGAATTGGAAATTGAGAGGATGCCCATCAATTGGGGAATGGCTGAGCAAGTTGTGCTATATGAATGTGATGGAATACCATTGTGCTATAAGAAATGATAAACAGGCTGACTTCAGAAAAACCTGGAAAGACTTGTATGGTCTGATGCTGAGTGAAGTGAGCAGAACCAAGAGAACATTGTACACAGTAACAGCCACGTTGCATGATGACTAATATTGATAAACTTAACCCTTCCTAGCAGTACAAGGATCTAAGACATCTCCAGAGGCCTTGTGATGGAAAATGCTATCCACACCCAAAGAAAGAACTGTGGAAGCCAAATTGCTAATTTTTTTTCTCTTCTGTTGAGTTTTGTTTCCTCTTCCTGGTGGAGCCTACTATTGGTTTTAATTTTTACTTACATCACTAATGTGAAAATATGTTTAATATGAATGTAAATGTATAGCCTATGTCAGATTGTGCACCATCTTGGAGAGGGTGGTGGGGAGGAAGGGGGAGAAAAATTTTAAACTCAAAAGCATATGGAAATGATTATTGATAAATCAAAATAAATTAATAAAAAAAGGGGAAAAAAAGAATGTTTAGAGGCAGCTAGATCGCTGGCCTTGGAGTCAGGAGGACTTGATTTCAAATCCAGACTCGGACACATAACAGTCCCTAGCTGTGTGACTCTGGGCAGGTCACTTAATCCTGATTGCCTCACCAAAAAAAAAAATGTTTGTTTCCTTGTTTCCTATCTTCAAAATATGTATAAAGTAATCTTCAGGAAATCAAAGGGAGAGAGTGGACCAAGAAAGGCTTCTTGAAGGAGCTAGGTGGTCAACAGTGTTGAATGAAGCAGAGAGGTGAGTTAGGATGAGGACTGAGAGAAGACGTACAGATTTGGCCAATCGAAGAGTCCAATGATAAGTTTGGAGAAAGCACTTTCATGAGAGTGAGGATGAAAGCCAATTTGTAAGGGGTTAAGGGGTGAATAGGGGGGTAGCAAAGTGGCCCAGTGGATGAACCACTGGACTTGGGATTAGGAAGACTCATCTTCATGTGTTCAAATCTGGCCTCAGACACTTACTGGTTGTGAGACCCTGAGCAAGTCACTTGACTTTGTTTTCCTTAGTTTCTCATCTTGAGACAAAAATAGCAAACCACACAAGAATCTTTACCAAAAAAACCCCAAGTGGGGTCAGGAAGAGTCAAACACTACTGAAATAACCAGCTAAGGAGTGATTGAGAGAGGAAAGTAGAAAGTTCAGAGTGTGAGAAGTGAAAAATCCTAGAGACAGTTTCTGAGTAATTAATAACCAACTTATTAATTCAGCTAGCAAATAATCAAATTGAGGGTCAGAACAATGGGGGGGGGTAATTAATGAGGAGGTGGGCCAAAAGAATTAATCTCTTCCTGCTGAGAATGTGGCCTGGTCATGAGACTCAGCCTCCTCTAGCTGGCTGGACCAAATCCATCTGCACGCAGACCAGTTAAGTTGAACAATGGAGGGTTGGTGAGTGGGTGAGTTTTAAGGGCATCAGCATAATGGTTTTTTCCTTAGGAGTCAGGCCTTTTTCATCATAAGCACTATCTTCCCTAGGCCTCTAAGGAGTGGCCCTTGAATGAGGAAGTAAACAGAGAAAAAACCCTCGATCCTGATATTAATAATTGGTTTTTAATAATCATTTGTCTCAGGTTTTTTGAAGGAGTTTGGCTGAGAAAAGGAGATAGAAAGATAGCTCAAGGGCTCATGAAGGGTTAGTGAAGGTTTCCTTACAGATTAAGGAGACAGGAATGTGAGAAGTCAATAGGAAAGAGACTAGCTGATAGAGAAAGGTTAAAAATTTGAGAGAACTGGGGGTGGGGCAAGATGATCGAGGGTGCAAACTGAAGAAGAGTGGATAGGGTGGGATCAAATGCCCTTGCACATGGTGGGCCTTTGCAAAGACAAGGGCTCCCACTTTCCTAGAGAAGAGGGGAAAGAAGCCACTGGAAGATTACAGGACAAACTTTTGAAATGAGTGGATGCCAGCATGTATCCCATAAACTTATTAATTGCCTACTAAGTGCCTGGCACTGTGATTAGTGGTGGTGCTGAAAAAAGAGGCAAATGGCAGTGCCTGCCCTCAGGGAGCTCACAGTCTAAGGGGGAAACAACAAGCACACGGATATGTACAAACAAGCCATAGACAGGTCAATGGGATATGATTAATAGAATGAAGGCACCAGAATGAAGATCTGCAAAGCCTTCCTGTAGAAGGTGGGATTTCAGCTGAGAGTTAAAGGGATCCAGGAGGCCTAAATGAGGAGGCAAAGAATTCCAGCCATTTTGGAGAGCCAGAGAAAATGCCTGGAGCCTAGAAATAATACGGAAGCCAATACCATTGGCTCAAAGAAAAAGTGGCAGGAAGTAAGGTAGAAGGTTGGAAAAGTGGGTGACTTCTAAATCATGGTGGGCAAAGTAAAAAGCAAGATTCTCAGATGAGTGTTTGCGTAGTCACTAGTCAAGTTTTGAAGCCCTACCTGGTTTTAGGAACTAATTTCATGCTGCATCTGTCTACATATTCCTTCCAACTTGGAAAGAAGTTTGGACATCAGAAAAACGTCATTTCAAAAAAATGGTTTCCATGATAACTGTGGCAAACCACTCTAGTATCTTTGCCGAGAAATCCCCAAATTAAATCATGGAGGGTCATGATGGGTCCCGTACTCTGAATTTTCCCACACATTTCAGCCACCCAGATCACTGGTCCAGCCCAGCCCACCTAGATCACCAAATTAGATTAGTTGACCTTCTTTTCACGTCTCTTGGCCCATCCCAGACTTCTTAGTAGCCCCTAATCCCTTTCAGATCTTTTCACATTCCTCTTTGTCCATGGGGATCACTCTCCTGCCCATTAAGTTGTGGGTTCACTAGGAATCTGGCCAGCTCTTATTGGTGTTACAATAACAAACCCGGCCATCCTGACTGAAAGGAGGCTTGAGCGCTTGCATTTCTTTAGTACCAGTTATGTCAGGCCACTTTTCATAATTTGGATGTTATTAGAGTATGAACTAGGAGAAACTAAAAAGATAGTGGAATAAATGTTTCCCCACTAAATCTGTTTTGTATTTTGTAACTGCCATTTAGAAAACTGGATATTTTCACTTTAGCCTAGAGTTAAGAGGAAAATGCAAGCTAAAATAATTTGGCTCACTTACGAAAATTGTAATATTACTGTGTGTGGAAAGGAGGGGATGAAGTGAAAGCCACATGCAGACTGGTTCTACCCATTCAGAACAGTCCTCAGGGCTAGTCCAAAGGCACATCCCACAGTAGCTCCAAATGTAGATGGGCTTTAGCCTATCCATCCCTATTCATAGGAAGCCCTTTCTCTGAGGTCTGTCAATGCCCCTTATTTTGTAAATTTGACAAGAGTTTGTTTGGGTTACAGAGCTCCTAAAAATTGAACTTAGCTTCTGGAGAATTTGTGAGTATATAGAAATGATCTCTAAAGACTGGCCTTTTGCTTTAACACTAGGACAAATTGACATACGAGATAAAAGTCCCGGTAACTTTTTCCCCAAGTTGAGAATTAGTACCTGGGCTTGTCATCTGCCTGTCAGCATAGTCATGTCAATTATTATCCCATATTCTAAGGCTGGGATAATAAAATGTGTGTTAAGATATGAGCTATTGCTTTCCATATCCTAAACAACTTAGTAATGGGGTATTGATATTACTTAAATTAAATCAGAAACATGTTTAGCTTGGTTTAGGGAAGAGAATTTCAATAAAATCCAAATTGTGTCACATGCACATGAGTTTTTGTGTGTTTGTCTGTGTGTATTCCTTCTTTTGGCTTCATTTTTTTTTTTTTAGGCAATTGGGGTTAAGTGACTTGCCCAGGGTCACACAGCGAGTACGTGTCAAGTGTTTGGTCTGAGGCCGGATTTGAACTCAGGTCCTCCTGACTTCAGGGCCAGTGCTCTATCCACTGCACCAACGAGCTGCCCCTTTGGGCTTCATTTTTATCCCCAAACATTTCCTCTCCTTTCTAATTCAGATCATAAGAATCAGAATCAATACCCACAGTGCTCCAGTACCAGGTGGATGAGTGTCAATCTATGCCCTAAGGCCCCAATTCCCAGGCCAGTAACTTTTTCAACCATTTAGCACTTCCAGGCCCACCACTCCCCACTGTCAGATAAGGTTCAGAAAGGTGGGGACTGCCTTTCCTTTTGAAGGGATGAATACTGATTGGGTTAAGGGTTAGAGTCAGCTGAAGTAGTTGTGGTATGAGTGTAATGGAATACTATTGTTCCATAAGAAATGATGAGGACTTCAGAAAACTTGGAAAGACTTATATGAACTGATGCTGAGTGAGGTGAACAGAAGCAGGAGGACTATGTACACAGTTACAGCAACATTGTGCAATGACTCACTTTGTTAGACTGAGCTATTCTCAGCAATGCAATGATCCAAGGCAATTCCAAAAGACTCACGATGGAAAATGTTACCCATAGGCAGAATACCTCTCTTCCTCTGGGCCTCATCCCTCATAGAATAGCCTTTCTGGCCCATACCCACCATCACACCCTGATATCTGGGGTGCCCAACAATGGAAGGGAAGACAACCCTAGGGACACTGCCTGCTGCAAAGCCAGCTTTGCACATTCTGGAACAATTGTCAACAATGAAGGCAGCAGTATCATCTTCTGGGGTGAACTTTGAAGTGGCAAGTTTAAACCTTTGAGGGGAGGTGGTATGGCACCTAGAGGTGGGAGGGAGGAAAGTGCATGCTGGCTAGAAGACCTCACAGGTCTGAAGAATTCTTTAGGAGAAAAGCCAGGCATATGGTTAATACTGTAGAAATGAACTTTGCTACCTCTTCAATTGACTGTACTTAACTCCATACTAAATACTGGGTTTTCAATGTCATCAGATGTGATTACTAAAATGTGGAAGGAGATAGGATGACTAAATTGCCCTATAACAGCTTTTAAAAATGCATTCTTCTGAATAACTTTTCTCTTGTCTTATAACTTTATATAAAAAAGCTGGTAAGGCAGGTTCATTTTGATCTGGATGCTGTTAGATCTTAAATGTATCTTTCACACAATGCAAAAAAAATTTGAAAAATAATGAGGTATATTTTGTTTTAATTAAGAAACTAATTATTATGATAAATGACTAACTCTAGGGAGAAAAGCAGAGCAAAATCCCCTTAAGAGATCTTTATCTGTGAGGTTCCTTTGGACTTCTTACTTAACCTGTGAAAGATCTCACCAGCCCTGCTGACAGTGTTCAGAGACTGTGCAATGCTGCAGTTTAAGGCACTAGGACCTCCCAGCCAAAGTAAGGAAACTTAGGGGTTAAACTTTAAATAAGAAGTGAGTTTCATCTGTCATCATTTAGGAAATCATGAAATCATATCTGTTAATAATTGGTATATAGTAAAGTTACATTTGTGAACCAGCTATTCACTGGGTGTAAACTAGCGCTCAATGTATTCTGTAAGACTCCAGAATGTGCTGACTGTGCCGACTGTCCTCCTTATCCAACATTCCACCAGTTTGGCTCCCCAACGTTTCCTGGGGTAGTTGCTCCCCTCTACTTACTCAGCAGATTAAAGCTTTTCAACTCCTATTGGCAAGTTTCACCTGCAGTGGCCAGATGTACTCCCCCTTCCCCTATCCTACCTACAGACCAGACCAAGTGGGGAGCTTGAAAGCCTCTCAAATACTTAACTTAGATTTAATTTAGAACATATGTACCTGTGGTGACTTTTGTGTCTAACAAGTATATTGAATGTATGAATAGGTCAATACATACTACATGAATTTGAGCCAACATTGTTAAGTGTTATCGTTACGTGAACACAGTTACTATAGTGTGGGCTAACATATGATAAATGGAGTTCTTAGGGTTTCTTGCCTGGGTAAATTCTCTGAGGTTAAGCAAGGCTGGAGGTGAATCTGAAAACTTTTCCATGTTGATAACATCCATAAAGCTTCTCTCCATGGTGGAATTTCTGATGTTTAGCGAGACTGGAGCTCTGTGTGAAAGCCTTCCCACATTGATTACATCTATAAGGCTTCTCTCCACTGTGGATTCTCTGATGTATAGTAAGATGTGCCTTCTGTGTGAAAGCCCTTCCACACTGATTACATTCAAAAGGTTTCTCTCCAGTGTGGATTCTCAGATGCTTAGTAAGAGTGGAGTTCTGTGGGAATGCCTTTCCACACTGAATACATACATAAGGCTTCTCTCTACTGTGGATTTTCAGATGGGTAGCAAGATGTGGTCTCAATTTGAAGGCCTTTCCACATTGATTACATCCATAAGGCTTCTCTCCAATGTGGATTTTCTGATGTGCAGCAAGATTGGCCCTATGTGTGAAAGTCTTTCCACACTGATTACATTCAAAAGGTCTCTCTCCACTATGCATTTTCAGATGGGTAGCAAGATAACACCTGTGTGGGAAAGCCTTTCCACACTGATTACATTCAAAAGGTCTCTCTGCAGTATGGATTCTCTGATGTGCAACAAGATTGCCCTTATGTGTGAAAGCCTTTCCACACTGATTACATTCATAAGGTTTCTCTCCAGTGTGAATTCTGTGATGTGTATCAAGACTGGAATATATTCTGAAATTCTTTCCACACTGATCACATTCATAAGGTTTCTCTCCAGTGTGGATTTTCTGATGTACAGAAAGACTGGAGCTGAATCTGAAAGCCTTTCCACACTGATTACACTCATAAGGTTTCTCTCCAGTGTGGATTCTCTGAAGGCTAACATGGAGAGATCTGTAGCAGACAGCCTTCTCACGTTCATTATGTTCATAAAACTTCTCCCTAGTATGAATCTTCTCAGATCTATCAACATGTGAGCTCCAACCAAAGTCCTTCCCACACTGAACCCATGAACGTCTTTTCTTTCCAGGGTGAAATCTACACTGCCTAGAAAGAGATGAGTGATGATGAGATGAGGTTGCCTCACGTCCATTGTATTCATCTTGCTCTTTTCTAATGGGAATTTCCTGAGGAGTATGATGATTGGAGTTCTGACTCAAGGTCTTCCCACCTTTATAACTGACAGAAAGCTTTCCTCCAGTATCACTTTTCTGATATATGAATTCTGAACTCCAGATCAAGGCCATTCCCCACAGATTACCTAAATAATTTTGCAATTCAGGAGGCTTCTCATGGGACTGAGAAAGCTCTACCTCTTCACTAAAGCACTTGCAATATTCACTATCTGGAACACAGTAATTCCCTGAGATCCTTTTCTTAAAGTGATTTAGGGTAGAAGACTGTCTGAATCTCCTTCCAACGTCATCAAATTTACAGTCACTCTTTGGATTTTTATCTACCTTGAAATTAGAGTCAAGGATTTCTCTCAGTGTGAATTCACAGAGACCATCGCCCATGAATCTTTGCAGGCTTCTTTCTTCTAAAAAACTTCCCAGCTTTCTAGTTATTTCATTTACTTCGAATCTGGTCTCTACATTTGGAGAAAACAAAAAATCAAGCATATATACACCAAAAGATATACACACATAAATAAATGCAATAGCAAAGGTTATTGTAGACTTCTGCACATCACCAACCTAAATGCAACAAAACCTAGTGGATGTACTCTTGGAGCAAATGTTGGCAGAAGAGACAGACAGGATGGGAAAGTGATGAAGGAGATGTTTACCACAAAATGCTGGACCCATCAGAGAGGAAACATTCACGTTCAACCAAAGTAGCAACCCCAAGGCAAGGACACTACCAGAAGACTCATTGTCAATAGCTATCAGTTGCTTTCCATGGGAGAACAGTTTGTTGCTAACTTGGAGAGCAGGCTGAGCCAAAACACAGTGTTCAACAATAGAGCAGGAAAGCAGCTTTCAGAGAATTATTGTGCAGCACCATATTAACGCATCTGGGCCAGAACACTAGTAAAAATTCAAATTGGTTTTGATGAAAATGATGGGGAAATTCAGCAGGTGCTAAATAAAAAATGACAACTCGACAGGCCTACCAGTAGGTTATTTCATCCATCTCTAAGAAGGCCATATTTAACTCCAACAAAAGTTAAATACAAGCAAATCTTATAGATTCAAGATTCATGGCTCAGTAAGAAGCCAGATGAAATTCAGTTTTCTGCTGATAGTAACAATCCAAAGTACTTTTGTGATACCCTGAAGGCTGTGTGGTTTGTCCTTATTCTGAAAGAGGACCATGACATCAGGAAGATGATGCCATGATGTACATTTGAAATGGATTTAAGTGGAGAGCTGTGCAAAGTCAACAACCTCACTTTCTCCTCCAGAGCCATCTGGGTCCAGTGGCCAGATACAGATCAGGATACCTAGAGATGGCCCAGGATGCAGTGGGAGACCTTTGGTGTTTTTTTTAAGATGAGGTTTTTCCAATTTCCCACTTTGACTGTGGCAATGCCCATTCAGTGATTAGGCCTGTATTAGAAGTGAGTCAAGGGATGAACCCTTTAATTAAAAAAAAAAATCAAACTTTGATCGGAAGACCCCCAGGGTTGCTGGCCTAAGGAGAAGCAATTGCTATTTACATTCACTCTAAGCCATCAGGGCCCAAAAAATAACCATTAAGTGTCCTTTGGGCAGGGACCTACTTTTGGCCAATCAACGAGAGCCAGACTGAATTGGGTTTAAGGCTGTGAGGTTGTGGTTTGTCCTTTGTTCTGGAAGAGGACCATGACATCAGGAAGATGCCATAATGTGCAATTGAATTGAGGAAGTGAGGGAGGACTGCGCCAAGTCACCAACCTCACTTTCTCCTCCAGAGCCATCTGGGTCCAGTGACCAGATAAAGATCCAGACAACTGGAGATGGCCCAGCTCCCTGAAGGCTACTTATGGCCCAAAGACCTATCCACCTATGGTGCTCCTCAACTACTCAGTGCTGATGGAGCCACACTGATTTGTGATAAGGACAGGATCGTGGAGAGTTGGGCTGAACACTTCCATAAGATTCTCAAGAGACCCTGGGCAAGCATTCTGTAGCTACTGGCCATTTACCTCAGGTTGTACTCAATCAGTCTCGAGCCATTCCCCAGTGGATGAGCATCCTCTCAATTACAGTTGTCGCTACCAAAATGAGACCTATTATAAGTATTTTAAAACACACACACCCACATATCTATTTTTTTCTCTTTTCCTTAACCATCTAGGAAACCGACCTAAGAACAGTACTACTGGATTACTGGTAGACACAGTTTTATAACTCTTTGGGCGTAATTACGGGTGGCTCTGCAAAACTGATAGATCAGTCCACAGTTCCACCAACAGTGTATTAATGTTCCCAAATTTTCCCTATCCCCTCCAACATTTGTCCCTTTCCCCTTCTATCATTGTAGCCAATATGATAGGTATAAGATGATATCTCAAGATTGTTTTAATTAGCAGTTCTGTGATAAATAATGATTTAGAGCATTTTCTCATGTGACTGTATATAGTTTTGATTTCTTCATCAGAAACTGCCTGTTCCCAGTCTATGACCACTCGGAGTTGGGGAATGACTCATATTCTTTTAGATTTAACCAAGTTCTTTATATATTTGAGATATGAGACCTCTATCTGAGAAACTGTCTATGAATCCCCCACCCCCAATTTTCTGCCTTCCCTCTGAGCTTGGCCACATTCATTTTACTTGGATAAAACCTTTGTAATTTAATGTAATTGAAAATTATTCACTTTCTATCTCTCCATGCTGTCTCCTGTTTTTTCATAAATTGTTCATCTCGCCATAATTCTGATTGGTAATATGTTCCATCATGTTCTTTTAATTTCCTGATGTCTCCATTTATATCTACATCATGTATCCATTTGGACCTTGTCCTGGTAAATGGAGTATGATATTGGTCTCTGCCCAATTTCTGACAGAATACTTTCTAGCTTTTCCCACAATTTTCATCAAATCAGGAATTCTTATCACAAAAACTTGTCTTGACATTTTTCAAAAACATAGTTACTGTAAGTATTTTCTACCATGTTCTGCTCATCTACCTTTCTATCTCTTAGCCAGCACAAGATAGGCTTATTATTACTATCATTCCTTTTTGTTTTTAATTTCCACTATTTTATGAATTCATGGAATAAAAGAAGCATTTCCATAACATGGTAAAATGAAAAGATGACTGCACATGAAGCAGCAAATCAACTATGTACCACTTCCTATTCCTTTTAAACAGGTAATAAAGTTATCATTTATATTTTTTTACTTCCCTCTTCCATTTGCCCTAGAGATGGTTACCAGCAGATATAGACATAAATATAAACATATATATATGTATATATATATATAATCATTTCAAACATACTTCTATTTACCAGTTCTTTCTCTGGAGACAGATAGCATCTTCCTTCATATGTCCTTTGCATTTTGGGGTGTTTATAAGAGCCAAAATGGCTTGTTCACCCAATGTTCTGAAACATGTTTTGCTGTTACTTTATATAACATTTTCTTGGGTCTCCCCCCTTCCCTCTTCATTATATTGTGCAAGTCTATCCATATTTTTCTAAAATCATCAAGCTTATCTTTTCTTATAGCACAGCAGGACTTCATCACAATTATCTACTACAATTTGGTCAGTCATTCTCCAATTAAAGGGTATCTAGTTCTCTGCCACCACAAAAAGAGCTGCTATAAATATTTTAGAATATATAGGTTCCTTACTTTTTTTCCCTAATCATCTTTGAAAATACACCTAAGGAGTGGTATTTCTGGGGCAAACAGTATAGGCAATTTAAGAAGTCTTCGGGGATAATTCCCAATTGATCTCCAAAATGGTTGGATCAGTTCACAATTCCACCAGCAATGAAGTACGATATCAATTTTTCCACATCCTCTACAATATTTGTCACTTTCCCTTTCAATCTAAAATGATGTCTCAATATTCTTTTAATTTGCATTTCTCTACTCAATAATGATTTTGAGTATTTTTTGATATGACTATAAATTGTTTGGATTTATCCAATGGAAAACTGCCTGACCATATCCTTTGACCATTTATCAATTGTGGTAGGAATCATAATCTTATAGAATTTACAAATCTCTTTGTATATTTTGTATATGTGAGATATGAGAAGTTTATCGGAGAATCTCTATATAAAATGCCTTCCAGCAAATTTTGCACTTTCTATCTGATCTTGGTTACATTGCTTTTATTTGTCCAAAATAATTTTAATTTAATGGAATCAAATTTATCCATATCATACCTCATTCTCTCCCATGTCTCCTATTTATTCATAAATTGTTCACTTGTTCAGAAGTCTAATATGTAACACGTTCCACTTTCTGCAATTTTTTGGTAACATTTCTCTTTAAATCTAGGTCATGTATGCATTTTCACCTTGTCTACATAAGGTGTAAAACATTATTCTATGCCCAATTTCTGCCATAGTTCTTTCCAGGTTTCCCAACAATTTTTTTTTTTTACCAAATAATGAATGATTATCCCCAAATCTAAAGTCTTTATATTTGTCAAATAGAAGGTTACTCTATCTATTTGCTGCTTCCTTTGCCAAATTCTAGATTTTAAGAAGTCATTTTCTTAATTAAGGTTTTGGATATCTTTTTCTAATGAGCTGACTTTCTTTTCATAATTTTCTTGATTTCAGGGACTCCTCTTATTTTTTTTCCCTAATTCTTCCTCAGTTCCTCATTTGAGTTTTGAAGTCTTAAGTTCTTCTGCAAATTTTTGGGCTTGGGACCACTTGAAATTTCTCTTTGAAATAGGAGTGATTTAATTTAAGGAATTTTAAGGAATTGTCTTCCTCTAAGGATGAACCCAGATCTTTATCTCCAGCTACCTGAATGATGGTAAATTATTTGACTTGAAAAAGCTGAAAGTCAAGCCCAAAGTAGATAGAGACTTGATGCATGCTTTAAGAAGCACTCGAACTTCTGAGGCTGAGATGCACCAGAGCATGGATCTATTCTCTGTCTTGTGATAATTTTGGTCTGACAATTAACACCAAGAAAAGAGAGGACACTGTCCTTACCCAGGAACAGCAGGTTCTGGACACTCTCCAGCATGACCTCCTTGTACAACTCTTTCTGAGAATGGTCCAGGAGGCCCCACTCCTCCTCAGTGAAGTCCACAACCACATCCTGGAATGTCACCAGCTCCTAAACCATCGAAAGTCACATCATTGAGAGCTCAAAGAGAACTCCAGAATTCATCTAGTCCAACCCTCTTCAACTTACAGGATGAAACTGAAGCAAAGAGAAGGGATTTGCCTAAAATTCATCACCTTTATGTGTGTCACGGCCAACACTTGAATCAGTCATTAAGAACCCAATGAAATATGGAGAAAACCATTTTACATTTGAAGTGGAGTGCTGGAGTAATAAAAGCTTGAAAAATGCTTGCTATAAAAAGGAATTAGGGAGAAGTTAAGTACTCTATCAGTGAGGTATAAAAATCTGGGGAGAAAGTGATGTGAAATCCCTCCTTATCAGGAGTGTCCTATGTGACAAATTAAGAAAATTCTATGAAGAGTTTGCAGGGGAACCTGGTAAGTAATGTGTATTCTGTGTGTGTGGGGGGGGGGGGGGTTGAATAGTGATCATTGGGGAAAGAACAAAGAAAAAAGAATGATCTAGTAAATTTCCCAAAAGTCAGAAATAAAGTCTTAAATAGATGAAAGTATCAAAAGAATTCTGAAGAGATATTACTCACAATCTAACCTCAACTGAGTGGTACGACACTATCTTCAGCCAAGTGAAGAAGTGTTCTCTCTTCTTACACTGAGACATTGAGAAGACACTGTGTATAATGTGTCTTGGTCAGAAACAGCTGCCATCATTGCTTTATGATTGTTTGCAGTTGATCATGGAATGCATTCATTTTTATGTTTAAGAATAGAGAACAAAGTATGTCTGGGGGGAAGGAGCGTTGCTTCATTCAGTAAAAATGTATTTTTTATGAGCTGAGGTCTGGGATTGAGTGAATGAATGAGAAAGACACTGCCACTATTTATGAAAAATAAATTATTTCAACATGTCACTAGAACTTGAGAACACTGAGGATCAGGAATCAAGAGAATGGGTCCAGAGGCAGAAGGATGGCTATCACACAAGAGATGGTGACATCTGGAAATCCTTAGACACTTGGGAGGGCTCAGCCATCTCTCGGACCTGCTTCATGTAGAACACCTTTAACCAAAGCACATGGCTTCTGAGGCTTTTCCATTTCTAGAAGGATGAGTCACTTTTTCAGTTTTTCTATTATTTCAGAGCAATTCTCTTTCATATAGATAAAAATCTCTTCTTTTTTTGTCATTTTGATTTTCATTTAAACCATCTGATTGGTCTTCTATTTCTAATCTGTATTCTATTATAGCTTCCTTTTTTTCTATTATTGATCTTTTGAGCAATTAAAGTATTAGAGTTTTCCTGATTTTCTAGATTCCCAAAAATTTTAAAAATTTTCCTTTTCACCTGCTATTCTGAGCCATGATGCTTCATGGCCTTGTGTTGTCTCATAGTATGTACAATCACTGGAGGAAGGGCATTCTTTTATTCCTGGATTATTCATCTTGTGAATTCCTAACCTGTTCTTATAAGAAGGTCTTGTGCAACACACCATTCATCTTAGCTTCCCAAGAGGGACATTATGATTGTGTGCAGATATTAC
>NW_020953953.1:620425-631597 GCF_900497805.2 Vombatus ursinus | reverse complement strand
CATACATCTCTGAGAATCCCTGAATTCACTTGAAAAGCCCTAAAAAAGTTGTAAGCTTTATCACCAAACCAATCCTATCTGTGTGTGTGTGTGTGTGTGTGTGTGTAAAGCAGGGGATGAAGTGAAAGCCTCATCCAGATTGGTTCTGCCCATTCAGAGCAGTCCTCAGGGCTAGTCAAAAATCACAGCCCACAGCTGCTCTAAGAGTAGATGAGGTGGATAGGAAGCCCCTTCTCAGGGATCCCCTTATTTTGTAAACTGCCTAAACAATGAACTTGGCTTGCTGAGAATTGATCAGTATATAGAAATAATCTTGGCTTTTTTGGATTGGCTTTTACACCAGGAAAAATTTAAATTTGAGACTAAATCCTGGAAAATTTTTCCCCAAGCTGGGATTAGTGAAACATGCTGATTGAGATAAAATCTCATGCAACCATAACTGATTTTATTTTGAGTTGTCTAATGGATCATAATAATCCATAAATAACCAATAGTCAATAAATCACCATCTGAGAGAAATAACACAAGATACTCAGAGAGAATATGATATAGGTGGAGGTCTGCCACTGGAAAAGCTGAGAGGACAATTTGAGCCTCA
The DNA here is from genome assembly GCF_900497805.2 of Vombatus ursinus. NCBI lineage: Eukaryota > Metazoa > Chordata > Mammalia > Diprotodontia > Vombatidae > Vombatus > Vombatus ursinus. The sequence continues at coordinate 630,999 of NW_020953953.1, read as the reverse complement.
GTCTAAGATGGGATCCTCCTGGCTCAGTTTCCCCATTGTGTACCTTTGAAAAGGAATGTTACCCACCAGGCTATTCATAAGTCTAGCTATGAGATGGAATTGATACTTCATGGTTGGAAAACTGAATTATCTGAATTCAAACAGAGCTAAGGATGTTTTATCCTATCACACTTGGTATAAATTATTTCCCTGCTTTATCTTTTTATAGCAAATTTCTATAATCAGAACAAATGATCAGTAAAAGATATGAGCTTGCATAGTTATGTCAATTATTATGCGACAGACTAAGGCTGGGATAATAAAATGTGTGTTTAAGATCTGATCTATTCAACCTAAAATTATAGTCCTTTCTATATTCTAAACAACTTAGTAATTTGGTATTGCTATTAATTACTGAAATTAAATCAGAAATATCTTCAGTTTGGTTTGGGGAAGAGAATTTCAGTGCAATCAATTTTCTTTTTTTTTCTTTTTTTGGTCTAGGCAATGGGGTTAAGTGACTTGCCCAGGGTCACACAGCTAGTAAGTGTTATGTGTCTGAGGCTGGATTTGAACTCAGGTCCTCCTGAATCCAGGGCCGGTTGCTCTATCTGTAGCACCACCTAGCTGCCCCTGCAATCAGTTTTCTTAGAGCAGGGTATCCTATTTGGCCTAGTCAGTATTTAAGTACCCTCCCAAGTCTTTTGTTATAATTGGAGTAAAAGTCAGTCTCTGGCAAATTCATCATCATCCCCTGGATGCAGCCTATGCTCTGTTCCAGTCAAACTCCTCCCTGGGGCCCCCTCAAGGCAGAGACAGCTCGATGGCCCTTGCCAGGAGAAAGCAGTTTCAAAAGCTGAGACCTTCACTGCTTACCCCAAAAGATTTTGCGACCCATTTGTTTGAGGGTGGAATGATGGGGTGATGGGACCTGGACCCGGAAAAGGAAAAGAGCCCCAGTCCTTGGACATTCTCACATGGCCCAGTACCTGGCATCTCCCCTGAGACATCTGGCCAATACCTAGACACTCAGTAGTCCTTTCAATGTAGCTCTCTGACCCAGCCCAGACCACTTAACTCCTTTCTCTGTTGTCCCTGGGCCTTTCCAGGCTGTTTACCACTCCTTAATCCTATCCAGATCTTCTCACTGTCTTTTCTTGTATATAAGTACCAATCTTACCTCCATTAAATTGGGCAGATTCACTTGGAATCTCACCTGCTTCTATTGGTGTTGCAATAGCAGATATACAAGGAATCTTCCCAACATGCTGGCATTAAAATAAAACTGGATGTTTTAACTGAAAGGCTTGAGTGGTTGAATTCTTTGGAGGCAGATCCCCCCCATACCCATTCATTTTGGGGTTTCAAGCACTCCAAATTGTATCAGGACAACTCCCTAGCCAGGCCTTGGCAGGAGGTCTGCTTCTGGCAAACCTGGAGAACAGTCACAGAGGAGGAAGAAGAGGTCTGATGGAAAGCAGAACGAGCAGAATTGGGTTGTGGGGAAAGGCCCTCTTCAGACCTGCCTGGCACCTGCTTGTGCAGAACTGGCTCCCAAAAGTCAGAGAGATCTCAGCTCCAAAGGAAGAAGGCAGAGGGATCTCAGCTCCTAGTGTTTTTGCTTCTAACCACCCTGCCCCGACCTCCACGTACCAGAATGACCTTTCCCTCTCCTGCCCTCCTTTCAAGCTGTGAAACTTCACAGAAGGCATAGAATTCCACCAGGGCCATCACCCAACAGGCTGATCATTTCTGAGACCTCCCCTCCCCCATTCCTCTACCACCTCTCTCCCTCCCTCCCTCCCTTACCCTACTCGGAGACTCCAACTCTTCACAGCAGAATCTCCTGATCTCCCCCTATAACACTCATCTTCTTTGTCACAAGGATATGCCCAGACTACATTCCTCCTGGTTCTTTCAGTCACTTCCCTCCTGTATTCCCTGCCTCTTCAGGCCCCCCTTTCTTCTCTGCAGCCTGGGCCCAGACTTGCCCACCCCTACTTAACTGTCCTCCAAACTGAAGACACTTCCCACATAGGCCCATCTCCATTCATGACCTGCCATGCTCCAATCCTAACCCTTGAGGGGAAATTTCCCTCTGTCTTGTTTCTATTTCCCAAGAGATGTTCTGTGTCTGGAAGACAGCTGGGTCCTAATGAGGAGCTGAGGTGAGGAAGCCAGGACACCTGGTCCCAGGGCATATGTTACAGTTCACATTGTAAACTTTCCCTATTGACTTATACAGACCTTCAAATCTTTCTCTAAGATTAGAGGTTTTAAATTTTTATTTATTTATTTCTTTGACAAGGTAAAGAGGCCATTCTGTGGCTCATTTCTTTTTAATCAGTGAATAGGCATTGCCTTAACCAAACTGAGACCTGTTAGTGACCTTAGCCCACTGCATCTTGGGCCATCTTCAGTTGTCCTGATCTACATCAGGCCACCGGGCCCAGATGGTTCCCAAGCAGAAACATAGGCTAATGACTTTGCACAATCTCCCTCACTTAAATCCAATTCACTTGCATGTCATGGCATCACCTCCCTGATGTCATGGTCCTCTTCCAGAATGAAGGACAAAAAACAACAGAGGTGTGGCTGTTACCTGATTGAGCAATTGAAGTCCATCCCCTGGGAGGTCCCACTATTTCCCTCTTCACCCTTCAAAACCTGAGTTCTAATGGGAAGGGAAGAGGTACAGAAAGCTGGAAGTGTTAGTCCTGGTGCACATGGATGGCAGGAAATTGGGATGGAGGCCAAAGAAGGACTGATGTAAGATTGCTATTGTGGGTGGGAGGAGCCACCCCACAGACCCAGCACAGAATCCTTAATGATCCTCCTGGTATTTTTTTCACAAAAATAAAGACAGTCCCCACCCTCCTGGACCTTGTCTTATAATTGGGAATAGTGGGTAGTGAGGGGCACTATGGTTGGAAACATTACTGGACAGTGGAGTGGGGCCTTAGGGCAGAGATTGACACTCAATATCCAGGGGGAGCACAGTGGGATATCACCTCGGTTCTTGTTACCTCAACTGGAGAAGAAAGGGAAAGTTTGGGGGTGAAAATAAAGCAAAAAGAAGGAGTATGTGTGAATATGTATATCTATATCTTTATGCTTGGCTTGATGGTAAAGCTTACTGCTCAGTTGAGAAGTAAGAGCTTTTTTCGAGTTTTTCAAGGGAACTCAGGGATTCTCAGAGAAGGATGGCATTCTAACCATGAGAAAAGCCAGCATAGAGACAAAGCCTGGGATGGAGCATCACAAAGAAGGAGCAGCCCAAAGGCCAGGTTGGCCGCTTGGGCTGGGTGAGGAGTTGCTGTGTGTGTCCACCTTGGAGAGGCAGCTGGGGCCAGATTCTGAGGAGCTTTGAAACAGCAAACAGAGGCATCTACAGTTGTTTACAGATATTATGGGAGCCACTGGAGTTTACTGAGTGGAAATGATATGGGGAGGACTGCATTTTAGACCTGTAGAGGTTGACCACCTTCTGCTTAGATTTTTTTCCCCCAAAGCCTATTAAGTGAGTTAAGTCAATCCAGTTAAGTTCTTGGATAGGCCCTATGAGTGGGGTGGCTCATGGGCAGTGTTGTTTGCTTGGCCCCATAAGACGTAGTTCTTTGTGCAGCCAGTATTCCAACATGGTGAACTGATTCATACTTCAATACATCTTAGCTTCAGAAGCTGCATTGAGTGCACAATCACCTGCAAACTGAAAGTTGTGTACCAGCTCTCCCTCCACTTTACTCTTGGCTTGTAGCCTTTTTGAATTGAATCATTTACCACCTGTGAGGTAACTGACCTTGTTGCCTTTTGTCCTCATTGAAGGCATTTGACAACATGGCTGGAAACATCTGGCTAAAAAGCATGGGAGCAAGCACACAACTTTGTTTCTCTCCATTGGCGATTGGGAAAATGTGAGAGCAGTGTCCATCATTCAGAACCCTGGAAAGCACGCGGTCATGAAATTGGCCTAACAATCAACACCAAGAAAACACAGGTGCTCTACCAGCCAACACTATGCCATCCTTAAATGGAACCATCAGTTGCAGCAAATGGAGAAGTTTGGCATGCTGTGGATAAGTTCACTTAACCTTGGCAGTATACTTTACAGGGCTGTACACATTGATAATGAGGTTGACTTACTGCCAGAGCTAGCTCATTGTTTGGGAGGCTCCAAAGGAAAGTGTGGGAGAGAAGAGATATTAGACCAAGGGTGGGGAACCTGGGCTCTGGAGGCCATTTATGGCCTTCTAGGTCCTTGGGTGTGGCCTTTCGACTGAGTCCAAATTTTACAGAACAAATTCTTTTATTAAGAGGATTTGTCCTGTGGAGTTTGGATTCATTCAAAGGGCTCCAAGACCTACAGGGCCACATGTGCCCCTGAGGCCATAGGTTCCCCACCCTTGTTTAGACTGACTAGGAAACTGAAAATTTACAGAGCTGTTGTGTTGACCTCCTGGTTGTACATCTGTGAAAGTTGGACAGTCTACCAGCACTGTGCCAGGAAACCGAATCACTTCCATTTGAATTGTCTTAGGAAGATTCTGAAGATCATTTCCTAGGATAAGGTCCCAGACAATGAGGTCCTTTCTCGATTAAACTGCCAAGCATTCAAACTCTACTGCAAAGAGCACAACTCCGATGGGCTGGCTATATTGTTCAAATGCCAAACATATGCTTGCCAAAAAGACTGTTTTATGGGGAACTCACATGGAGCAAGTGCTCACACGGTGGTCAGAGAAAGTAGTATAAGGACACTGTGAAAGTCTCCCTGAAAAACTTTGGGATTGATTGTGTAACATGGGAAACAGGGTCACAGGTCCACCAAGCATGGTGTGCCCTCATCAGAGAAGGTGCTGTGCTCTATGAGAAAAGCGGAACTTCAGTAGCTCAAAAGAAACTCGAGCTGCACAAATGTAGTGAATCCACCCCCAATGTTCGCATGGATTATTTGTGCCTGACTTGTGGTAGTCTTCCTAGCTCTTTTGGTCTGACCTGTCATAGTCAGAGGCACTGTAACTTGACTCTAACCTAGTGACTTCGATTGTGTCCTCTTCTAGAACATAGGACAGCAATCAATCATGCACCTGGCATTGAAGGGCTTGGAGATCTCAGTCGCTGGGGGCTTCTAGGTAGATGAGAGAATTCAGTTTGCTGCCTGTGCTAAGCACCTATTTGGGGCAAGGTGAAGAGCATTGTAAGGTAGTGGATAGAAGGCTCATCTTGGAGAACTGTTTGGTTCAAGTCCTGATCAGACACAAGCTAGCCGCACGAACATGGCCAAGTTTCTTCACTGTGGTGTTCCAAGACTCATTAACTCCCTAAGCCTCTAAGTGACAGCCAAGTTGCTTATTTGTAGCGATGGAAAGAGCCAACATGCAAGGAAGTTCCCTACACCAATGAAATCACAGGTACTAGCCTCTTCCATCCCTCCAATGGTGAAAATCATCATGCTGGATACCAGGGACACAAGGGCAAAAGTGAACTTATTTCTGTCCTTGAGGAGCTCACATCCAACCTGGGGGAAAGCACAGTTAAGTAAATGGAATCGATGTAAAGTAATTGGGTTGGGAGGAGGGAACAATAACTGGGGAATCATGAAAGGCCTCTAACCAGATGTAGCATCTGAGCTGAGCAGAGATGGGAGCTAGGGATTCTGAGAGGCAGAGAAGGCAGGCAGCTCCTTGGGCATAAGGGATAGCCTGTGTTAAGGTGCCCAGCATGAAGATTGACTGTCACTGAAGGGGAAAAGTGAGGAGGCTAGTGTGGTTAGAGCATAAGCCTGGAAAGAAAGGCTGGATGGAGTCTTATGGTGGCCCAATAGGGGAGAATTAAATTTATTCTCAAGATGGCCAGGAGCTGAAGGCAGAAAAAGATGGGATGGGGAGTGGGGGGGAAAAAGAAGAAATCATTGGTCGATGAAGGAAACTGGAGAACCACTGAGAATGAGCAGCTCAAAACTCTCCAATTCTCCCCAAATGGCCCAAGGCTCTTCTGAGCAAAAACTTCACATAGTTCTAGGTCCTTGGAAGGACATTCTGGTGCCTCTGATGGAGGAAGCTGGGAGAACATGGATCAGAAAACAGAATATTTCCCATTTTTGACACTGCTAGCCAGCCCCACCCCTTCCCCCTTTGGAATTGTTCTTATTTCCCTGGTGCTCTGACCTTACTTACTCTTGACAGACTTCCTAAATCTCTGGCCCTATTTGACTGGATCATCATCCATGTCCATCTTCTTAGGCGAAGAAGTCCCGGAAGCATTCTACTCTTTCTACATGCTCTCAATGGTCTCATCAGACCCCATGGATTCAATGATCCCTTTGATTCAGATGACTTCCAAATTAAATGTATAACCCCTACATCACCAGCTGCCCACTGGACATCATGAACTGCATGACCCTTAGGCAGCTCAAAAACAGCCCTGAAAAAATGGGACACTCTCTTATTCTGCCAAGTTTCCCCCTAAACTATTTCTATCAAGAGCACCCCCATTCTTCCAGATACTTAGGTTCCCATCTTGTGAAAGATTATTCAATTATTGATCATTTATTTTTAACCACACTCTATGCATATATGTGTATATATACATATATGTGTATATATATGAGAGAAAGTGAGAGAATGAGAATTTAGTTGTTTAGTTCATATAAATCCTTGTAATTTAAGAAGTTGGTATGACATTCAGCGGAGGCTGACAGGATCTTGCCTCTAGCCAACCTGCCTGTTAGCTAACTTCATTTTTCACAAAGCTCCAGCAGAACCTAGCTAAGCTAAGGCTAAGCTCCTCATTTTCACTAAAAGCAAAGCTGTAACTTATAGGTGATAGGGACTTCAGGTCACCTGGGGCAGAAAAACCTCCATGCCCTGAGTGTTGGAAATTTCTAAATTATGATTTGAAAGTTTTGTGTATATTTTGATGAACTTTTGAGGAACCAGTAAATAAAACAATTACAAATGGACAGATCTTTACTCCAAAGGGTCTTTAAAATTGATTGATTGAGTAAAATTGATCGATTTTAAAGTTGCAGTTGGAATTTTAAAAACTGTGTCTAATGGTAGCCATTGATGGGACAGGAGGAGGGTGGTAAAAAAGAAAAAGAAAAAATTTACATGATAATTTTATTATATATTCAAAAGGAGTAGCAAGTTGTATATAATAGATTTGCAGTTTCATATGAAATCATCTTTTTAATTGTACTACATTATGGAAATGCTTGTTTTATTTCATAAATTAAAAATAAAACAAATACAAAATTTTTTTTAAAAACGTGTTTTATCAATCGTAGAATCTGTTTAGTAGATATTCAATGAAATGGAGAGTCAGTAATATTCAGAGAAGTATTAAAATAACAAACTTAGGAAAATAGTATAGGAGAAATTACAATAAAATTCCTGCCAGTTTAAATAACTCCAAAACTCAGAATTTAAAAAAAAAAAAGTCTATCAAAGTTAGTCATCACACAATGTGGTTGTTACTGTGTACAATGTTTTCCTGGTTCTGCTCACTTCACTCAGCATCAGTTCATTTAAGTCTTTACAGGTTTTTCTGAAGTTTGCCTGTTCATTACTTCTTATAGTATAAACAGTATTGCATTACATTCATATACCACAACATGTTCAGTCATTCCCCAATTCATGGACATTCCTTCAATTTCCAATTCTTTGCTGCCACAGAAAGAACTTCTATAAATATTTTTGTACTCTTGGGAATTCTTTAAAGTAATCTTTAAGAACTAGGGGGGAAAGCCTGGCATGTGGTAAATACTGTAGAAATGAATTGTTGCTACCTCTTTAATTGACTGTACTTACTCCATACTCAATACTGGGTTTTCAGTGTCATTAGACAGAATGACTAGAATGTCGAGGGAGATAGGATGACTGATTTTGCCTGTAACATCTTTGGAAAAGGCATTCTTTTGAACAGCTTTTCTCTTCTAACTTAAAATAAAAAGTCGGTAAGGCAGGTTACTTTTGATCTTAATGCTTACATCATAAATGTATCTATTAGAGAATGTGACAAAACATTTGAAAAGTTAATAATGCACATATTTTGGTTTATTTAAGAAACTAATGATAAGTGACTAACTGTTGGGAGAAAAGCAGAGCAAAATCCTCTTGAGAGGTCTTTTGTCTGTGAGCTTCCTTTGGACTTCTTACTTAACTTGTGAAAAGATCTCACCAGCCCTGCTGACAGTGTTCAGAGACTGTGCAATGCTGCAGTTGAAGGCACTAGGACCTCCCAGCCAAAGTAAGGAAACTTAGGGGTTAAACTTTAAATAAGAAGTGAGTTTCATCTGTCATCATTTAGAAAATCATGAAATTATATCTGTTAATAATTGGTATATAGTAAAGTTACATTTGTGAACCAACTATTCACTGGGTGTAAACTAGCGCTCAGTGTATTCTGTAAGACTCCAGAATGTGCTGTTTGTGCCGACTGTCCTCCTTATCCAACATTACACCAGCTTGGCTCCCCAACGTTTCCTGGGGTAGTTGCTTCCTTTTACTTACTCAGTGGATTAAAGCTTTTTAAGTCCTATTGTCAAGCTGTACTCTGAAGCCCACTTGCAGTGGTCAGCTGTACTCCCCCTTCCTCTATCCTACCTACAGATGGGACCAAGTGGGGAGTTTGAAAACCTATCAAATATTTATTTAGCTATAATTTAGAACATATGTGCACATGGTGAAATTTCCTTCCAATATGTATATTTAATGTATGGAAAGGTTAATGAATACGGCATAAATTTGAACTGACATTGTAAAGGATTACTGTCACATGAACAAAATAACTATATCCTGCCTTAACATATTGTGGGAAAAATTTAGAAGTTAGGCTTCTGCAGTAGAACAAGGGAATTCTGAGAAGGATTTCCAAGATCTCTTGTGGATACTTCCTCAACCAATCAGAAAGTGCCCCAGACATTCTGCAAAACAACTAGTTGCTTAAGAAAGAGCCCTGGAGGCTAAACCGGTTGCAACACCTTGGGGTCAAAGAGTCGGCAATGGCTTTTATCCACTACACTTGCTTAATGAGCCCCCCACCCCCGTGGAGATGGCCACCATTTTTGAACATGGGATGCATGAAATGGGAGGAGTTAACATGAGAAGGAGGGATATGGGACGGGCAGTTCAGGAAGATTATAACTCAGATAACCTAGACCAATCCTAGTTCTGATGGGGGGAGCAGGACCATACTAACAGTATAAAGCTGGCTATCACTTCTGCACGGTATGCCTCTCCCACCAGGAGGTGCACTCGATTGTTGCGAGAACCATAATAAGCTATTCTTTCACTATGGACTTAGTTTTCTTATTAAGAGCAAGACTCCACACGGCATTGCAACTGGGAAAGCAATGGGCAGTGGCAGCTTGCCCAGGCTAATTTTCCAACCCTGCTGAGGGGGTCCAAGGGTCTCTATTTTCTAACAATATGATGAATGAAGTTCCTAGGGTTTCTCCTCACTGTGAATTCTCTGATGTAAAGCAAGACTGGAGGTGAATCGGAAAACCTTTCCACATTGATTGCATCTCTAATGCTTCTCTCGACTGTAAATTTTCTGATGTTTAGCAAGACTGGAGCTCTGTGAGAAAGCCTTTCCACACTAATAACATTCAAAAGGTTTCTCTCCATTATGGATTCTCTTATGTGCAGTAAGACTGGAGTTCCGTGTGAAAGCCTTTCCACATTGATTACATCCATAAGGCTTCTCTCCACTGTGAATTTTCTGATGCTTAGCAAGATGGCCTCTCTGTGTGTAAGCCATTCCACATTGATTACATACATAGGGTTTCTCTCCAGTGTGACTTCTCTGATGTGCAGCAAGATTGGAGTTCTGTGTGTAAGTTTTTCCACATTGATTACATCCATAAGGCTTCTCTCCAGTGTGGATTTTCTGATGTGCAGCAAGACTGGAGCTCTGTCTGAAAGCCTTTCCACATTGATTACATTCATATGGTTTCTCTCCAGTGTGGATTCTCTGATGTTTAGCAAGACAGGAGCTGAATCTGAAAGCCTTTCCACATTGATTACATTCATAAGGCTTCTCTCCAGAGTGGATTCTCTGATGCTCATCAAGATTGGAGCTCTTTATAAAAGTCTTTCCACATTGATTACATTCATAAGATTTCTCTCCAGTGTGGATTTTCTGATGTACACAAAGACTGGAGCTGAATCTGAAAGCCTTTCCACACTGATTACATTCATAAGGTTTCTCTCCAGAGTGGATTCTCTGATGGGCATCAAGACTGGAGCCCTTTGTGAAAGCCTTTCCACATTGATTACATTCATAAGGTTTCTCTCCAGTGTGGATACTCTGATGCTCATCAAGATTGGAGCTCTGTGTGAATGTTTTTCCACATTGGCTACATTCATAAGGTTTCTCTCCAGTGTGGATTCTCTGATGTACATTAAGACTGGAGCTCTGTGTGAAAGCCTTTCCACACTGATTACATTCATAAGGTTTCTCTCCAGTGTGGATTCTCTGATGCTCATCAAGACTGGAGCTCCGTGTGAAAGCCTTTCCACAGTGATTACATTCATAAGGTTTCTCTCCAGTGTGACTTCTAAGATGTGCAGCAAGATTGGAGTTCTGTG
>NW_020953953.1:589089-620415 GCF_900497805.2 Vombatus ursinus | reverse complement strand
TCTGAAAGCCTTTCCACACTGATTACATTCATAAGGTTTCTCTCCAGTGTGGATACTCTGATGCTCATCAAGATTGGAGCTCTGTGTGAATGTTTTTCCACATTGATTACATTCATAAGGTTTCTCTCCAGTGTGGATTCTCTGATGTACATTAAGACTGGAGCTCTGTGTGAAAGCCTTTCCACAGTGATTACATTCATAAGGTTTCTCTCCAGTGTGACTTCTCTGATGTACAGCAAGACAGGAGCTGAATCTGAAAGCCTTTCCACATTGATTACATTCATAAGGTTTCTCTCCAGTGTGGATTCTCTGATGCTCATCAAGACTGGAGCTCTGAGTGAAAGCCTTTCCACAGTGATTACATTCATAAGGTTTCTCTCCAGTGTGGATTCTCTGATGTTTAGCAAGACAGGAGCTGAATCTGAAAGACTTTCCACATTGATTACATTCATATGGCTTCTCTCTAGAGTGGATGCTCTGATGACTAATAAAGTGTGATCTGTAGCAGAAAGTCTTGCCACATTCATTACATTTATAAAACTTCTCCCCAGTACGAATCTTCTGGGATCTATCAATATCTGAGTTCTGATCAAAGGCCTTCCCAAGTTGAGTACGTGAGAATCTTTTCATTCTGGGGTGAAATCTAGGCTGGTAAGGAAGAGATGAATGAAGAGGTGAGGTTGCTTCCCATTTATTATATTCATCAGGCTCCTTTTTGATGGGAATTTGCTGATGAGTAATGAGCTTAGAGTTCTGACTCAAGAATTTCATACCTTTATCACTTACAGAAAGCATTCCTGTAGTATCACTTTTCTGATGTCTAATAAGGTCTGAACTCCAGCTGAAGGCCATTTCCCACTGATTACCTGGAGACATTGGCATTTCAAGAGGCTTCCCATGGGACTGAAAAAGCTCTAGCCCCTCGGTAAAGCACTTGCTATATTCACTATCCTGAACACAGTTATTCCCTGAGGTCATTTTCCTAAGATGATTTAGGACTGAAGACTGTCTGAATCTCTTTCCAGTTTCATCAAATTCACAGTTACTCCCAGGATTTTTATCTACCTTGATATTAGAGTAGTGGATTTCTTTCAAATTGAAGTTACAGGGACCATCACTCATGAATCTGTGCAGGTCACATTCTTCCACAAAAATTCCCGGCTTTCTAGTCATCTGATTTACTTCATATTTGGTCTCTCCATCTGAAGAAAACAAACAGATATATGCAAAAGGATATATAGATATCTGGAAAATAAAGATGATATTTGTAACTCATGAGTCCTTTGTCAGTATTAGGGTAGTGGGAGGGAAAAAATTATATGTATGTATATATAGACAGATAGATAGAGGGCACAGGGTGAGTGGAAGATGAAGGGGTGATATCTGGAAAATAAAATTAAGGGGTGAGAGAGGATTATACTGGGAGAAGGAGAAAGGGAGAAGTAGAGGGAGGTAAAATATCTCACATGAAACAGACAAGAAAAGGCTTTTACAGTGGAGGAGAAATGGGGGGAGGTGAGAGGGAATGAGTGAATCTTATTCTCCTAGAATTTGGCTTAAGGAGGGAATAACATACACACTCAATTGGGTATTGAAATCTGTCTTACCCTACAGGAAAATAATGGGGGAAGGGGACAAGAGAGCAGGGGGTCAATAGAGGGGAGGGCAGATTGGGGGAAGGGATAATCAAAAGCAAACACTTCTGAGGAGGGACAGGGTCAAAAAAGAGAACAGAATAAATGGGGGGTAGGATAGGATGAAGGGAAATATACTTAGTTTTTCACGACAGGACTGCTATGGAAGTGTTTAGTATGACTACACATCTATAACCTGTATGAGATGCTTGCCTTTTCAATGAGGGTGGGTGGGGAGGGAGGAAGGGAGAAAATTTGTAACCCAAAGTTTTAAAAACACATGTTAAAAATGTTAAAAAGAAAAAAAGAAAAAAAGCAATTATTGCCAAGAAAAACAGAGCTGCTACAAGTATTTTAAAATATATAATTTTTTTTCTGTTTTCCTTAATTATCTTGGGAAACAGACCTAAGAGTAGTATTACTGGATCAAAGGGTAGACACAGTTCAGTAACTCTTTGGGCATAATTACAGAATGTTCTGCAAAATGGACGATGTTATAAAGAAGAGCCCAGACTCAGTTCCTTAGACTGGTGTCTTAAAGACTTTTTAAAGAGATTGAAGTGAGTCCTTCCGATTCTCTCAGGCACACCTCCTTTGAATGGGAGAGTACACCGAGTACAGAAGCCAGAGCAAGCTATATGGTTAGTAATTGCCTAGCTCTTCCCTTCTGGATCAGAATTGGCCTTAATCCTTCTAGATTACAATCTTCCTTATATGCCCTGTTCATATATTTTATATACATGTGATCTCCATCCCTTAACATACATTTTGTGCCTAGAATTGTGTTGTCACTCCTTTCCTGGATGGAGAAGTTAGCCTGTCGGTGCTGATTTCTTATCGACTTATGTGGAAACTTAACTCTTATTTCTCACAATGATCAGTTCACAGTTCCACCAACGGTGGATTAGTGTCCTGAATTTTCCCTATCCCTTTCAACATTTATCACTTTTCCCTTCTATCATTGTAGCCTACCTGACAGGTATAAGATGATACCTAAAGATTGTTTTAATGAGCATTTCCATAAGAAATAATGATTTACTATGCTGCCATATAGGAAAATAGATAAGAGAAAGGGTGGGGGGACATAGAAGGGAGGGTAGATTAAGGGAAGGGGTGTTCAGAATGCACACTGTCTTAGAATGGAGGGAGGGATGAGATGGTGAGAAAATTTGGAACTCAAAATCTTGTGAAAGTGAATGTTGAAAACTAAAAATAAATAAGTTTTTAAAAAAGAAATAATGATTTAGAGCATTTTTTCATATGACTGTATATAGCTTCAATTTCTTCATCAGAAACTGCCTGTTCCTAGCCTTTGATCATTTATCATTTGGGGAGTCACTCATATTCTTTTAGAGTTGATCAAGTTCTTTATATATTTGAAATATGAAATTCCATCCCCGCCCTCCATTTTCTGCTTTCCTTCTGATCTTGGCTACATAAGTTTTATTTGTACAAAACCTTTTTAATGTTATTTAGTAAAAAATCATTCGTGTTGCACCTCTTCATGCCATGTCTTCTTTATCCACAAATTGTTCATCTCATCATAATTCTGATTGGTAATATGTTCCATCGTGTTCTTTTAATTTCCTATGATGTCTCCTTTTGTATCTAGATTATGTATCCATTTGGACCTTATCTTGGTAAATGGAGTATGATACTGGTCTCTGTCCAATTTCTGACAGAATACTTTCTAGCTTTTCCCACCATTTCCACCAGATCAGGAATTCTTATCACAAAAACTTGTCTTGACATTTTTCAAACACAGAGCTACTATAAGCATTTGCTACCATGTCTGTACGTCTACTCTGTTCTGCCCATCTAACTTTCTATCTCTTAGGCAGCACCAGATAGTGTTATTATTACTATCATTAGGTTTTTTTAAATTTTATCTATTTTATTTTTAACTCATGGAATAGAATAAACACTTCCATAATATTATATAATAAAAAAATGATTGCACATGAATCAAATTATGTACACAGCAAATCAATTATGTACAACTTCCTATTCCTTTTAAATAGGTGATAAAGTGATCATGTAAATTTCTTCTTTTTCCCTTCCCTCTTCCCTTTGCACTAGAGATGGTCACCAAGAGATACAAACATGTATACACATGTAAAATCATTCCAAACATATTTCTATTGATCACTTCTTTCTGTAGAGGCAGATAGCATTTTCCCTCATATGTCCTTTGGACTTTTTTGGGTGTTTATAATGGTCAAAATGGCTTATTTGCTCGAAGTTGTTCTTAAAAATATAATTGCTATTTCAGTATACAATGCTCTCTTGATTCTGTTCCTTTTCTCTCTTCATTATTTTGTGCAAGTCTATCCATGTTTCTCTAAGATTATCAAGTTCATCATTTCTTATAGTACAGCAGTACTTCATCACAATCATCTACTACAACTTGGTCAGTCATTCCCCAATTGAGGGGAATCTAGTTCTTTGCCACCACAAAAAGAACTGTTATCTATATTTTAGAACATATTGCTTCTTTACCTTTTTTGCTAATCATCTTTGGAAATACAACCAGTAGTGGTATTGCTAGGTCAAAGGTTATAGTCCAGAGGTAGGGAACCTATACCCTTGAGGGCACATGTAGCCTTCTAGGTGCTGGGGTGCAGCCTTTTGACTGAGTCCAAGTTTTAGAGAACAAATCCCTTTATTAAGGGTATCTGTTCTGTGAAATTTGGATTCAGTCAAAGGGCCACATGTGATGACCTAAAGGGTCATCACATGTGGCCCTTTGACTGGTATAGTCAGTTTAATAACTCTTTTGGCATATTTCCAGATTGCTCTCTGAAATGGTTGGATGAGTTCACAACCCAACCAACAATGAATTAGGGTCGCAAATTTTCCACATCCACTCCAACATTTGTCACTTTCCCTTTCAATCATTTTAGCCAATCTGGTGGGTGTAAAATGATATCTCAAAATAGTTTTAATTTACATTTCTCTATTCAATAATAATTTAGAGAATTTTTTCATATGACTATAAGTTGTTTTTATTTCCCCATTGGAAAACTGCCTGTCTATATCCTTTGACCATTTTTCAGTTGGGGAATGACTCATTCTTATAGATTTTACAAAGATCTTTGTATATTTTTTTATATTTGAAGTATGAGAACTGTATCTGAGAAACTGAATATGAAATTGCCCACCTCCCCCGCCAATTTTCTCTGCTTTCCCTTTCCTTCTGATCTTGGTTACATTGCTTTTATTTGTACAAAACCTTTTAAATTTAATGGAATGAGAATTATCCATTTCACACCTCACTCTTTTCTCTGTCTCTTGTTTATTCCTAAATTGTTCTCCTGTCCTTAAGTCTAACAAGTAATATGTTCCACGATCTTCAAATATTCTTGTAGTATCTCTCTTTAAATTTAGGTCATGTATCCATTTTGACCTTATCTTGATAAAATATAAAACATTGGCCTATGCCCAGTTTCTGCCATACTTCTTTCAAGTTTTGCCAACAATTTTTACCACGTGATTAATTCTTATTCCAAAATTTTAAGTCTTAAGGGCAGCTAGGTGGTGCAGTGTATAGGACTCCAGCCTTGGAGTCAGGAGGACCTAAGTTCAAATCAGGCCTCAGACACTTAACACTTACTAGCTGTGTGACCAAGGGCACTTAACTCTGCCTCACCAAAAAGCAAAACAAATAACAAAAACAAAAACAAAAAAAAACAACAAATTTAAGT
Source organism: Vombatus ursinus (assembly GCF_900497805.2). NCBI lineage: Eukaryota > Metazoa > Chordata > Mammalia > Diprotodontia > Vombatidae > Vombatus > Vombatus ursinus. Next base: position 615,077 of record NW_020953953.1, on the reverse strand, counting down.
CTTTACATTTGTCAAGTAGGAGGGTATTCTATTTGCTGCTGTAAATTGTACATCTACTCAGTTCCATTGATGTACTTTTCTATTTCTTAGCCAGCACCAGTTTTGATAATTACCACCTTATAATACACTTTAAAATCAAGTTCTGCTAAACCTCTTTCCTTTATATTATTTTTTATTAGTTCCTTTCATATTCATATTTGTTCTTCCAAAGGAATTCTGTCATTTTTTTTCTAACTCAGTAAAATGAGGCTTTGGTAATTTCATTGGGATGACGGGGAAGGTACAAACTAGTTTAGGTAAAATTGTCATTCTTATTATATTGGCCCTGCCTGCCCATGAAGAATTAATGTCTCTAATTATATAAGTTTGATTTTATTTGTATAAAGTGTTTTCACATTTATCTTCACATAGTCCCTGGGTGCATTCTGGCAGGTGTACCCCCAAGAATTTTATACTGTCTAGAGCAGGGGTGGGGAACCTGTGGCCTCCAGACCACATATGGCATTCTAAGTCCCTGGGTGAAGCCTTTCGACTGAATCCAAGTCTTATGGAACAAATGCTTTTATTAAGGGGATTTGTTTTGTGAAGTTTTGATTCAGTCAAAAGGCTGTACTTGAGGACCTAGAGGGCAACTTGTGGCCTTAAGGCCACAGGTTCCTCATCCCTAGTGTAGAGTTCTTTTAAATGGGGTATTTCTTACTATCTTTTCTTGCAGGGTTTTGTCAGTGATATATAGGAATGTTGATGATTTACATGAGTTTACATTATATCCTGTTTCTTTTCCAAAATTATTGTTTCAATTAATCTTTGAGTTGAGTCTTTTAGATTTTCTGTGGATATCCTTGACAAAAAGAGATATTTTTATTACCTCATTCCCTAGTCTGATTCCTTCTATCTTTTTCTTTGCTTACTGCTATTCTAGAATTTCCAATACAATATCGAATAATAATGGTGACAGTGGGCATCTTTGTTGAACATTGGATCTTACTGGGAAGGTTGCGAGCTTCTCTTCATTACAAGTAATGCTTGCTGACAGTTTTGGGCAAATGCATTTTATCAAGTTAAGGAAAAATCCATTTGGGTCTATATTTCCAAGTGGTTTGTTTTTTTTTTTAGTAGAAATGAGTGTTCTATTTCTCATAAGCTTATTCAGCTATTAATATATTCATGACTTTTCTTGTTCTTATTATTGATATAATAAATCATGTGAATAATTTTTCTTACATTAAACCATCCCTGATAAAAACCATTCCTGGTATAATTCCCAATTGGTCACAATGTAGAATCTTTGTAATATATTGTTGTAATCTCCTAGCTAGTATTTTACTTAGGATTTTGACATCCACAGACATTGATGAAATTGGCCTATAATGTTCTTTCCCTTTTTTATTCTTCCTTATTTGAATATCAATACCATATTTGTTTTATAAAAGTTTGGTAGTTCCCCTTCTATGTCTATTCCAAATCATTTATTTAATACTGGAATTTGCTGACCTTTAAAATGTTTGATAGAATTCCCTTGCAAATCCATCTCATCTGGTTGCTTTATTCTTAGGAAGCTCATTTGTGACCAGTTCAATTTCTTTTTCTAAAAAAAGATGATTTAGATGTTCTATTTTATTTTTCTGTTAATCTCATGAGAATAAGGTTCCAGCACTACAAGCCCTCCCCTCCTATCTGCATCCTGTGTCTCACTTCTTCCTTTCAGGACTTACTTCTAAGTAATAACTCCTCCATTTTACCTCTGCCTACCCAATTCTATTTTTTAGCAATCAACCCATCATACTCAACTCAGCTTTTCTTTTAAATTACTCAAGTAAAGATGACATTCTTAAGGGTACTGGTAGCATTCTCTCATGTAAAAAGTAAATAGTTTGACCTTATTGAGTGTCTTATATGGCCTTTAATGTTTACCCAGTGTTTCTTCTGGATCTTTTATGTCCAATTTTCCATTGAGTTCTACTCTTTTTCTCATAAATACCTGAGTGCCTTTCAGTTCATTAGATGTTAATCTTTTTTCATTCAATTATACTCTGCTTTGCTGAGTGAGTTATTTTTGTTCACAACCCCAGGTGCCTTGTTCTATAAAATATAATGTCCCAAGACCCATGGTCTTTTAAGGTAGAAGCTGCTAGGTCTTGTGTTATCTTGATTACAGCTCCATACTATTTACATTGGTTTATTTTTCTTGTTGCTTGTAGCATTTTCTTCCTAATTTGGGAGCTTTGAAACTTGGCTATTATATTCCTGTAAGTTTTCATCTTGGGATATCTTTCATGGGGGTGAATAGTGAATTTTTTTTTCTATTTCTACTTTACCTCTTGTTCTAGTACTTCAGCACAATTTTCTGTAATAATGTCTTGAGATACTGTATCTAGATTCTTTTTTTGGATAATATTTTTCAGGTACTGTAACAATTTTTATATTGTATCTCCTTGATCAATTCTCCATATTTGTTTTTCTAATGAGATGTTTCACATTCTCTTCTAATTTTTCATTCTTTGGGTATTTAGAATTTTGGGGTGTCATGTCATTAGCTTCCTCTTGCTGAATTCTAGTTTTTAAGAAGTTTTATTTTCTTTCTCATTTTTTAATCTCTTTTTCTAATTGGTTGACTTTCTTTGCCTAATTTTCATGATTTCCTGGACTGCTCTTATTTTTTTTTTCCTCTAATTTTTCCTCAGTCCCTTGTTTGATTTCTTCAGTTCCTTTTTAAGCTCCTCTAAGAATTCTTTTTGGGCTTGTGACCATTTGAAATTTCTCTTTGAAGCAAGAGTGATTTCCTCTTTTAACTTCACTTTCTTCTTTTGAGAATGAACCCAGATCTTTATCACCAGCTACCTGACTGATAGTAAATTACTTAACTTGAAAAGGCTGAAAGCCTCAATTGATAAATGGTCAAAGGACAGGAACAGGCAGTTTTCAGAGGAAGAGATTAAAAATATCTATAGTCATATGAAAAAAATCCTCTAAATCACTATTGATAAGAGAAATGCAAATCAAAGCAATTCTGAGGTACAATATCACACCTATCAGATTGGCTAACGTGACAAAACAGGAAAATAATAAATGTTGGAGAATATGTGGACAAATTGGAACATTAATGCATTGTTGGTGGAGTTGTGAACTGATCCAACCATTCTGGACAGCAATTTGGAACTTTGTCCAAAGGGCTATAAAACTGTGCATACCCTTTGACCCAGCAATAGCACTTCTAGGTTTGTATCCCAAAGAGATCATACAAATGGGAAAAGGATTCACGTGTACAAAAATGTTTATAGCAGCTGTTTTTGTGGTGGCCAAGAATTGGAAATTGAGGGGATGTCCATCAACTGCAGAATGGCTGAACAAGTTGTGGTATATGAATGTAATGGAATACTATCGTGCTATAAGAAATGAAGGGGTATTCAGAATGCATGGCCATCTTGGGATGGGGGGAGGGGAGAGATGCGGAGAAAATTTGGACCTCAAAATCTTGTGGAAGTGAATGTTAAAAACTAAAAATAATTCATCATAAAAAAAGAAATGATGAGCAGGCAGACTCTAAAAAACATGGAAAGACTTATATGAACTGATGCTGAGTGAAATGATCAGAGCCAGCAGAACATTGTATACAGTAATAGCCACGTTGTATGATGATTAACTTTGATACACTCAGCTTTTTTCAGCAATACAATGATCTAAGACAATTCCAAAAGACTCATGATGGAAAATGCTATCCACATCCAGAGAAAGAACTATGGAATCTAAATGCAGATCAAAGCACACTATTTGTTCTTTTATTTTTTCTCTTCTGTTTTGTTTTCTTTTTTCTCTCATGTTCCTCCCATTAGTTCTAATTCTTCTTTACAACATGACTAATGTGAAAATGTTTAATGTGGATGTATAAGTAGAGCCTATATCAGCTTGCACATCATCTTTGGGAAGGGAAAAAAGAGGGAAGGGGAGAACATTTAAAACTCAAAGTCTTATGGAAGTGAATGTTGAAAACTAAAAATAAATTAATTAATTATACATATTTTTTAAAAAAGAAGAAAAAAATCAAAGGCTGAAAGCCAAGAACAAAGCGGAGGAAGAATTGATGCACGCAGACTGCTGTGCACTCAACGAAGCTTCTGAGTCTGAGATGCAGCAGTGTAAGAATCAATTCTCTCTGCCACTTGTACTAACTTTGGCCTAATAATGAACACCAAGAGAAGGAAGTCATTACCCAGGAACAGCAGGTTCTGGACGTTCTCCAGCATGACCTCCTTGTACAGCTCTTTCTGAGAATGGCTCAAGAGGCCCCACTCCTCCTGGGTGAAGTCCACAACCACATCCTTGAATGTCACCAGCTCCTAAACCATCAAAAGTCACATCATTTAGGGCTGGAAGAGAGACTCCGTAATTCATTTACTCGAACCCTCCTTAAGAGGAAACTGAAGCCCAGAGAAAGGATTTGCCTAAAAGTCATATAACCTTTTGGTGTGTCACAGCCAACATTTGAAACGAGTCATTGATAATCTGATGGAATATTGAGAAAAGTATTTTCTCTTTGAAGTGAGAATCATGTTGGCATAATAAAAGCCAGAAAAAATGTCTTTCTGTACAAGCTTCTCCCGGTGGAATTAGAGAGAAGGCTCGATCTGTGAGGTGTAAGAATCTGTGGAGAAAGAAAGCGATGTGAAATTCCTCCCCGCCAGAAATGTCCTAAGTGACATAGTAAGAAAAATCTATGAGGAGTTTGTGAGAAGTAAGTACTGTTATTCTTGGAAGGGAAATTGAACAGTGATACTGAGGAAAGAACAAAGAAAAAGGAATTATTTGATAAATTTCCTTAGACTTGGAAATAAATTCTTAACTAGATGAAAGTATGGAAAGGATTCTAAAGAGATATTACTCACAAGATGGCCTCAACTGAGTGGAATGAGACTGTTTCCAGTCAAGTAAAGCAGAGTTCTCTACTTTTCCACTGAGAGGTTGCGATGACGCTGGGTATGATGTGTCATGGTCAAAAACATCTGCTGCCATTGCTTTATGATGGCTTGCAATTGTTCATGGAATATATTAATTCATTGCATTATTTAATTATAGAGAAATAAAAATACCTATGTGGGGAGAGGGTTCCTTGATTCAGTAAAAATGTAATATTTTCTGAGCTGGGGTTGGAGATTGAGTTAATGCATAAGAGAGACCTTGACACTATTTATGAATGTAAATTATTTCAACATGCTTCTGGAATTTAACCAATGGGAGCAGAAGTGAAGAGGCAGACTGGTGGATATCATGGAAGAGAATGGTGATATCTGTAAATCCTTTGATACTTGGGACAGCTCATCTATTTATCCAACTTGCTACATGTAGAACACATGTTTAGCCAATGCACATGGCATTTGATGCTCTTCCATTTCTCCCAGAATGATATGATTCACGTTTTCAGAGGTTTTACCATTTTAGAGCAATTCTCTTTCATATAGATAAAAATCTCTTTTCACATTTTTGTCGTTTTGATTTTTAAGACATCTGATTTGTCATCTGTTTGTAATCTGTATTTTATTTTAGCTTCTTTTTCTAATATTGAACTTCTGAGCAATTAACGAATTTATTAGACCTTTCCTGATTTTTTAGATTCCCAAGAATTTACAAAATTTTCCTTTTCACTTGGTGTTCTGAGTCATGATTCTTCATTGCATTGTATTCACAGTATGAATAATCTCTGTAGGAAAGCCATGCTTTCATTTATTGATAATTAGTCTCTTGAATCCCTAACTTGTTCTTATCAGAAGCTCTTGCACACCTCTTTCCTTCTCCATCCCCCCACAGCCTCTCTTCCCCACCATTGAGTGAGCTCATGGACTCCAAACCTCCCAGAAGGAGAGGGTCAGCTCACACATCTCCACACTTGCCCCTGGCTGCACTACTTTGGGACTTCTCACTGACTTTGCTGCTGCATCCCGAGTGTCTTTAGCCCAAAATCTCTTTCTTCGGTGTGTTGTTTTCCCCTTGAAAGTGTAAAGTTCATGGGCACAGGACAGTCTTTCTTCTTTTCTATTTGAATCCCCAGGCCTTAGGCCTTAACACAGTGCATGGCACATAGAAGTCCTTAACAAATGCTTATTGAACACTGACTACCCAAACATTGTCAACTGCGTATCGTGCTTTTTATTTTGTGTTAAAAGTCCATCATGATCTAGACATCATTTACTTTTGCAGTCTTCCTACACTTTATTTCCTGCCACCTATTCTGATCCAACGACACTGGCCTCCTCTTTATACGAGGAAGAAGACACTCCATCTCTAGGCTCTGGTTATACAAGTGTAGGAAGGCCAAACACTTCCATAGTAGTCCTGTTGTTAAAAACTAAGCATATTTCCCTTAATCCTATCCCACCACAATTTATTCTATTCTTTCTTTGGATCCTGTCCCTCCTTAGAAGTATTTACTTCTGATTACCCCTTCCCCCAATCTGACCTCCTCTCTGTCACCCCCCTGCTCTCTTGTCCCCTTCCCTCCCCCCACATTTTCCTGTAGGGTAAGATAGATTTCCATACCCAATTGAGTGTATGTTATTCCCTCCTTAAGCCAAATCCAATAAGAATAAGATTCACTCATTCCCTCTCACCTTCCCCCATTTCCTCGCCACTGTAAAAGTCTTTTCTTGTCTGTTTTATGTGAGATAATTTAGCCCATTCTACATCTTCCTTTCTCCTCCTGCCATAATCTTCTCTTACCCCTTATTTTCATTCTCCAGAAGTCACCCCTATGTCTTCAACTCACCCTATGCCCTCTATCTATTATATCTATATATACATACATATAATTTGTAAACAGTTCAACCTTAATAAGTCCCTTATGATTTCTCTTTCCTGTTTACCTCTTCATGCTTCTCATGAGTCTTGTATTTGAAAGTCAAATTTTCTATTCAGCTCTGGTCTTTTCATCAAGAATGCTTGAAAGTCCTCTATTTTACTACATGTCCATTTTTCCCCCTGGAAGGAATATACTCAGTTTTCCTGAGTAGGTGATTCTTGGTTGTAATCCTAGCTCCTCAGACCTCCAGAATATAATATTCCAACCCTTCCTCCAGTCCCTTAATGTATAAGCTGCTAAATCTTGTGTTATCCTGATTGTGTTTCCACAATGCTTGAATTGTTTGTTTCTGGCTGCTTGCAATATTTCCTCTTTGATGTGGGAACTCTAGAATTTGGCTATAATATTCCTAGGAGTTTTCCTTTGGGGATCTCTTTCAGGAGATGATTGATGGATTCTTTCAATTTCTATTTTGCCCTCTAATTCCAGAATATCAGGGCAGTTTTCCTTGATCATTTCTTGAAAGATGATGTCTAGGATCTTTTTTTGATCATGGCTTTCAGATAGTCCAAGAATTTTAAAATTATCTCTTCTGGATCTATTTTCCAGGTCAGTTGTTTTTCCAATGAGATATTTCACATTGTTTTCTATTTTTTCATTCTTTTGATTTTGTTTTACAATGTTTTGATTTTTCATAAAGTCGCTAGCTTCCATTTGTTGCATTCTAATTTTTAAGGAAGTATTTTCTTCAGTGAGCTTTTGGACTTTCTTTTCCATTTGGCCAGTTCTGCTTTTGAAGGCATTCTTCTCTTCATTGGCTTTTTGGACCTCTTTTGCCATTTGGGTTAGGCTATTTTTTAAGTTGTTATATTCTTCAGTATTTTTTTGAGTCTCCTTTAGCAAGCTGTTGACTAGGTTTTCATGATTTCCTTGCATCACTTTCATTTCTATTCCCAGTTTTTCCTCCACTTCTCTTACCTGCTTCTCAAAATCCTTTCTGAGCTCTTTCATGGCCTGGGACCAATTCATGTTTTTCTTGGAGGCTTTGGATGTAGGAGTTTTGACATTGTTGTCTTCTTCTGGTTGTACGTTTTGATCTTCTTTGTCACCAAAGAAAGATTCTATGGTCTGACTTTTTTTTTTGTGCAGTTTGCTCATGATCCCAGCCAGTTACTTGAGTTATGAACTCTTTGTTAAGGTAGGGGTCTGCTTCCAATGTGGAGAATGTACTGTCCCAAGCTTTGGGGAGTTTGTGCAGCTATTTTCAGAGATACTTCTAGGGAACTGTAAATTTTCAGTTCTTCCAGGGTGATATGATCAAGGGTGAGGTATTTACTCCTTTCCTGGCCTGTGCTCTAGTCTATGAGTGACCACAAGCACTCTTTTTTGCCTTGGAACTGTGAGGAGGATTCCCTCTCCACCACCACTACTAGCTCCACCACACCAGCACTCCTCCTTGCTCCAGGACCACCACCTAGAACTGTGACCCAGATTCTTGCACGAGCAAAGCAAGAGAATCCTGCCTCAGCACCAGCAAAGAGATCCCTGCAATCTGATCAACCACTCGATTCCCCCTCAGTCTGTAGGCCAGAAGCTCAGGAAGCCCCCCCCCCGGGGGGGCTATGCTGGGGACTAGGGCTAGGACTGAGCTTCTCTCTCACCATGGTCACAGACTTTCCCTACTGACATTCTAAGTTTTCTTTGGTGTTCATGGGTTGAGAAGTCTGGAAACTGACACAGCTGCCCATGATTCAGTCCTCTGAGGCCTGCTCCAGGTTCACTGAGGCCTGTTTTGCCTGTGCACCTGCACTGAACTGCATTCCTCTCCCCGCCTGGCGCAATAGACCTTTCCAATCAACCATCAAGGTTGTCTTGGGCTGGAAGTTTGTTTCACTTTGACTTCTTGTGGGTTCTGTTGCTTTAGAAGTTTTTTAAAGCCATTTTTTACAGGTATTTGGAGGGGTTTGGGGAAGAGCTCAAGCAAGTCACTGCTTTTATCCCACCACCTTGGCTCCACCCCCATCTCCCCCCTCTTTAAGGAAACCTTGCCTAAACCCTCACTACCCTTCGAGCAATCATTCTGTCTCACCTCCTTTTCTCAGCCAAACTCCTTGAAACATCTGGCTGAACGTTCTACTTTCCTCTCTCACTCCCTCCTTAGTTATTATTCCTCTGTTTCAGTTGTGTCTGACTCTTCTAGACCCCATTTGAGGTTTTCTGAACAAAGATACTGGAGTGGTTTGCCATTTTCTGCTTGTTATAGAGATGATGAATTGAGGCAAACAGTTAAGTGACTTGAGTGACTCAGGATCACACAGCTAGTGTCTGTGGCCAGATTTGAACTCATGAAGTTGAATCTTCCTGATTCTAAGCCCAGTACTCTGCCCCTAGGGAACCTTGTAGCTCCAAACTCCTTAAGAGTTTACAACTTGGCTTTCATCCTTCCTTTCCTGAAAGTGCTTTCTGCAGAGTTAGCATTGATGCTTTAGTTGGATAATTTGATAATCTTTTCTCAGTCCTCATCCTAACTGACCTCACAGCTTCATTCAACACTCGACCTTGGTCTTCTTGATCTTCAACAAGAAGCCTTTCTCGGTCCACTTTCTCTCTTTGTTTTCTTGAAATTCACCTTATACTATGTGCCTACTATGTCCCAGGCACAAGCACTTTACAAACATTATCTCATCTGATCCTCACGCTCGCTCTTCTGTGTAGGTCCTACTGCCACCATTTTACAGTAGAGAAAGCTGAGACCAACTCGTTAGGAAGTGTCTAAGGCCAGATTTGGATTCAGGTTTTCCTAAATCCAGGCCCAGAACTTTATCCACTGTACCTCCTTGCTTCTGATCATTGAAGTAGGTATGTATGTATGTAGACACGTTTGTAGTTATTTACAAATTTTTCCTGTTTTCCTTTTGCATTCTTGGAATTCCAAGTCTGTAAGTTGTTTGGATCATACCAGATGCTTAACAAAAATCTTGTTGACTTGCTGACTTGACTAAAGACATAGGGAAGTGAGCTCCTTGGTGGGGGAAGGGACTGCTGACTTTGCTTTGTACCCCCAGCACTTAGCACAGTGCCTGGCACATAATCAGTGCTTCTTGAATTAGCATCAATGAGTTCCCAGATCATGAGGATTGGAGTCATTCTCTTATTTTCTGCATTCCAAGATCTGACACTATCAATGTTATTCTAGGAAAGGGTCTCATTTTGAATCAAGGCTGGGAGCTCTTCAGAGTGACTTGGCTTAAATGTGTAAATGCCATACAGGATATTGCAGGTGGAATTTTCTAATTCTCCCAAACCACTTTGTTATTTTATTTAGGCAATTTCTTTCCAAGGCTGGTAAGCTTTGATGACCTTCCTCAAAAGGAAGCTTCAAGACACTGACCTCCTGAATCCCCTAAGAACTTCACAGATACAGAGTATGTATAGGCTCTTTTGTCCATCTGGAATTATTTTTCCAAATTAACAAAAATATCACAAGAAATATTAGATTCACAATACTACCAATAATATAAACTTATTGTGAATCAAATAAAATCAGTTCAGTGGAAAGCATTTCTGACTTTTCTCATATAGAAAATCAGTTTATCTATTTGTCAATTTGGTATGTTAGACTGATTGCATTCAAGTATCAGTACAATCATTTTGAGTCAATGATGCTTTTAATTCTTGCTTTATAATTTATAAATGTATTATTGCCTTAATGTTAGAGTTTAAGAGAATTTTTCATTAAGATACGCTCCATGCAAAAAGGATTAAATATCACAAGCATCCTAAGAGGAGTACACATGTGAATTGAAATGAGACCATATTATAATCAAGTTTAGGAAAAATGCAGTTCCATTTGCAACCAGAAATGCCAAAATATGGGGCCCACTCCTTTGGCCCACTCTCCTGCCAAAGTTTTCTTGTGGCAGTCTTTATACACAGAAGGAGGAGAATCTGACTCCCAAAATAGGATGAAGGATGGAGAATGGGAGTTGACAGACAGATGAGGGAGAAGGAGCCCTCGGTGGAAACCAGTCTTTTGCATTTTGGCCCAGGTAGAAGAGGGGTCATTCTCATGGCCATGGCATCACAGCTGATAGAGATAAGGAATAGGGGCAAAGAAGAAGGCAGGAGCCTGAGTTTCTGAACCTGAGTGTGAATGGAAAAAGAGGATGATCCTGGGGCCTCAGGACTCAGGCAGAGAGGGCCTCTTGGACCCTCCCAGAAAGGGCTTGGCCCATTGAGGCTCATGAGGCCTCTTCTGCTTTCCACCTGGCCTACCTTTCTAGGGAAGCTCTCCCTTGGACTCCTTTTCTTGGCAGACCCCCTGACTGGCAGCCCTATTAGATGAGATAATTATCTCCTAGAAAACCAGTTCTGGGCTTAGTGTTCCCAGGTAGATCTGAGCCAGGAGGTCAGAAAGATCAGATGACCTACTCTAACTGACTAGCCTGGAAAGGAGAGGTGGTCTTTGATGCCACTGTCATGCCATGATTCCTGCCTTCACTCGGCTCTCTAGAGCCCATCCAAAGGCCTGCCTATCATGATTGTGGGGACCTCTCAACCAGCGCAACCATGATCCCATGACTGCTGCTCTCTTGTCACCCCCTCCCAATCTATCTTCCTTTAACTCTGAGAGGCTCAGTCACATCTTTTGCACTCATATCCCCCAACTCTTACCACTGAAGCTTTCATACAGCAAGTGGGTAATGGTTTTCAAAAGCGAATTTTTGAGAAAACATGACTGACTCCATTTGATGCTATACTGGGTGTTCTTATATCAATGTATTCAATGTCCCCTTCAGTACCTCCCTTCCCCCCTTCTCTTTGAGAAAATACATAGACCTAGTTCTTGTCCTGTTATCCTGTCTAAGAAGGCACAAAGGGCTTGGTAAATGTTGAATAACTACCTGCCTAATCAAGCAGCTACTGTTTTCTTTGGATGGGTGTAAGTGGCTATGCTAAAGACCTTTCTAAATCTAACTCCAAATATACATTTTGTTCTTTTTCCCTAAAAATGTTCTTTTTCCTCATTCTCCCTCTCCTAACCTGATCTTAACTAAAACTTCTTTGTAAGCCTGCCTACAAGAAATCAAGGATCCTACCCAAAGGAGATCCTACCTCAGGAGAAGAAACTGTCTCTATGTTCTCTGTAGAACTGAGACACATATGTCCATCAGTCACTCCTGGAGCATGTCACACTCTTGAGTGGATAAATAAAGGACAGTACACTGTCTGTCTGTAACCTGTGCTCCCTTTTTTTGGCTATCCCTACCAAGGACCCTGACAATTCTCACAAGTTCAAATGAGATAATAAGCAGACACCATATCTACCCGACCTGTAAGGCAACTGCCATCAAGCTGATGCCACTTTATCTTCTGGGAGGAATTTCAGCTAGGTGGAAATAAGGAGAGAGGCCTGGGCCTGGAGTCAGGAAAAACTAAGTTTAAATTTGACCTCAGACACATAGCAGACCTCCAAACCCTTTCCAGTCTCCTTACACCTTGGTCCTCTTCTCTCTGACTGGCCTCCTGGCTGATCCTTGACCAGACCCTCCATCGCCTGACCCTGTGCCTTCCCAATGGCTGTCTCTCATGCTTGGAATGTCCTCCCTCCTGACCTGGGCCTCCTGGCTTCCTTCACATCTCAGCTAAAATCCCACCTTGTGAAACAAGCTTTTCCTCATGCCTGACACTACTAGAACCTTCCCTTTCAGGGTGCCTCCCATCCGTACTGTAGAGACCTCTTTTGAACACAGTTGCTCACAGGTTCTCTCCTAAGTTGACTGTGAGCTCCTTGAGGGTCAGAATTTTTTAACCTTCCTTTGCATCTCCAGTAGGTTAGCATAAAGCAGCCACTTTCTAAATGTTTATTGACTTGATCTAGAAAATGACAAATGAGATGGATCCTGAGAGACCAAGGGAAGACATATGTGGCTTGAGGCAAAAGGAAATGAGCAGAACCAGGAGGACAATTTCTGCTCTGCCAACAGCACCACAAAGGCCAACCTGCGTCTAACAGGATAAAGCTTCCTTGGCTCTCTTGGCTTCCAGGTTTGCTGATGTGGTCAGGCCTGTGGATGGACTGGACTCACCTGGGATGAGGGTCTCTGGGTCCCAGGGGCCATTCTCTCTGTTTCAAGGCTCTCTCCTTGGAATAGGCTTTGGTCATCTGAAAGGTGACCTGGGGAGAGAGAAGAGTCAGAGAGACTTTGCCTCAGCCTTCCCTTCCTAGGGTGGATGCTGACCTTTCTAGAATTATGAAGGGTGAGATCTCAGAACAGTCATAAAGGCATTGCAGTGCCTTTAGGGGAGAGACTGCATCACAGGAGGAGGGCTGCAAGGGGGCTCGGGCTTCCATGTAAGGGATTCTAAGAGAGCGATGGCATTCTAACCATGGGAGAGGCCAGCCTAGAGACAAAGCCCGGGATGGAGCATGACAAAGGAGGAGGAGCCCAAAGGCCAGATTGGCAGCTCAGGCTGGGTGAGGAGGAGCTGTGCGTGTAACCAACTTGGAGAGGTAGCTGGGGCCAGGTTCTGAAGAGATTTTAAACCACAGACAGAGTCATCTATAATTGTTTTTTCTTTAAATTTTAATTTTTTGGGAGGGGTTAGGCAATGGGGTTAAGTAACTTGCCCAGGGTCACACAGCTAGTAAGTGTTATGTGTCTGAGGTCGGATTTGAATTCAGGTCCTCCTGACTGCAGGGCTGGTGCTGTATCCACTGTGCCACCTAGCTGCCCTGGCATCTATAATTGTTCACAGATATTATGGGAGCCACTGGAATTTACTGAGTGGAAGTGATATAGGAAGGACTGTACTTTAGACATGTCCATCACCTTCAGCTTAGATTTTTTCTCCCAAAGCCTATTAAGTGGTTAAGTCAATCCAGTTAAGTTCCTGGACAGCTCCTATGAGTGGAGGTGGCTCATATGGGCAGTTTGGCCCAGTAAAAGAAAACTCTTTCTGCAGCTAGTATTCCAATGTGCTTCAGGAAAAAAGTGGAGGGGAGAGGTACAGATAGCATTTGAAGGCTAAAAATAGACAATAAAACTTCAATACTTACAGATAACAATATACCACTTTCAGACTGAGACAAATTGAAAGGATAAACAGAAAGAAGATTTAGTACCTCATTTGTTATCTGGAGAGGGGACTAAGACAGAGTGAAGAGTCAGGGAAGGCTTCTAGGTGCTAATGTAGAGGAAATAAACTGAAATTGGGGAAAATAGCTTCTCCCCAGAAACACTTACCTTAGAAGTCAAAGAAACTGAGCTTCCTTATAAGGTTTTGTAAAGGCAGAAAAATGCTCAGTCTGTACTTTATTCACAGGATAAACCCACTGATTCTGTCTTAAAGGAGGCCTCCAATAACTTGGCAGTCCCCACCAAGATATTCTGAAGAAATTAACTAGAGATCTACCTCCTCTGGTACAACCAGACATTCTGTTCAAAGGAAAACATCCCAGGGGCAGCTAGGTGGCGCAGTGGATAGAGCACCGGCCCTGAAGTCAGGAGGACCTGAGTTCAAATTCAGCCTCAGACCAAATATGGGACACTTACTAGGTATGTGACCCCGGGCAAGTCACTTAACCCCAATTGCCTAAAAATAAAAAAAATATCCAAAGGAAAACATCCCCCCTGAAAGAAACTTTGCAACTCCTGAGACCAAAGTTCTCCCCAAACCCAAATCACCTGTCTGTCTCTATTACCCAATCACCCCAATGAAGAAAGTGGCTGCCCAGCATCCCCAGATGGACTAAGTGTGGGTCAAACCCTATCTATGGCTCTATTTCCCCTTGTTCCCTTGAGATACTATCTACAGGGTAATTGCCAGGGAGCTGATGCTACTTTATCTTCTGGGAAAAATTCCAGCTAGGCAGAACAGGAGAGAGAGAGGTCTGTGCCTGGAGTCAGGAAGAACTGAGTTCACATTTGACCTCAGGCACTTCCTAGCTGTGTGACTTTGGACAAGTCACTTGAGCTGTTTGTCTCACTATCGTCAATTATAAAGAGGGGAGAATAATTGCACCTACCTCCAAAAGGCTGCTTTGAGGATTCCACTGGTCAAGTGCTTGGCAGTGCCTGGCACATGAGTGGTATATAAATGCTAGCTTTTACTATTTCTGTCCAGAAGAGGGCGGGCTAAGGAATCCCCCAATACTAAACTCAAATTCCTTAAGGTGAGATAGTGTTTCTCCTTTGCACCCCAGTGCAGTGTCTGGAACCTACAGATGAGGAAACTGAGGCTGAGACGTTAAGTGACCTGACACAGCTGATATCTGAAGCAGGATTTGAATTCAGGTCTAGCTGACTGAGGTCCATCACTACCCACAGCACCCCCCAGCTAGTTACCTTCATAGAGATGATGGAAAGTTAGCTACAAAAAAGCAGGCCCAGACTGAGGGGGAGTTACTCCCATGGGGAAGGAGGTGGGCAGGGAGAAAAGGAGACCAGGTCACATCTGAGGAAGGACTTACCTATCCCTCAGTTATCAGCCCAACATGCAGGTGGAGAACCAGGACAGGAGAGAATCTCCAAGCACAAACACACCTGTTTATCCAATAGGTAACCATGGCTGACCACCACCATTGCTACAGGGGAGTCAGGAAAAAGCCAACGAAGGGGCAAAACCGGGGCTGGGGCACCTGAGGCCTACAAGTCACAGGTTCCCTGCCACTGGGCGAGGCCCCAGCCAAGGGTCTTTGGAAATAAGGAGACCATTGCTTTTAGCTGCCTGAATGATTCCCAGGAGGTGAAGAAGGGAGCAGGGGGTGGGAAAACTAGACACCATCCAGTACAGGGAGCCTTTTCTAGGAAACTACCTAAGAAAAGGAGGAAAGAGGATTGCTGAAGGAGAAGGTCAAATGAAGATCTTTTAAAGGGGGGGGGGGTGAATCTGGGCATTTTCTTAGTTCAGTGAGCAGCTCAGTGCATTGAGGGCTGAAAAGAAGATGTAGTTCAGTCATTTTCAGTGGTGCCTGAGTCTTCCTGACCCCATTTGAGGTTTTCTTGGCAACAGTATCGGAGTGCTTTGCCATTTCCTTCTCTAGTTTGTTTGATAGATGAGGAAACTGAGGCAAATAGGGTTAAGTGACTAATCATAGAGCCAGTAAGAGCCTGAGGCCAAATCTGACCTCATGAAAATGAGTCTTACAGTCTCTAGGCCTGGAGTTCTATCCACCTTGCCACCTACCTGCCCTGTGGAATGAAAGACCTGAGTTCAATTTCCACAAAGACAGTGTCATGTTAACTCTGGGCAAATGATTTGACACTTCTCTATAATAATATGGCCTTTGTCATAGAAACAAAGGCTTTTTAAAACCCTATGCCCAGAATAAACGGGATATTATGTCATCTAATCCAACCCCCTAATTCCACTAATTGGAAAATGAGGCCCATGATATCGAATACAAGTGTGCTGCAGACTTCTTTATTCATTCTTTTATCATTCCCCTTCCATACAGATACTCCACTCACTGACCTTTCTGCCCCATCCCACAGAACAGAAACCAATCGCCCAGCTCTGCTCCCTCCAACCTGGAAGACTCTCCCCTTCTCCCCCTAGGCCTCAGCATCCTTCAAGATGGTGCTCAAATCCTCCCTTGTGCAGGCCTGCCCTGGTTTTCTTCCTCCATCTCCAACTGCTGCTGCTTTCCTCTCAGAGCTTCCCTTCCATGTGTCTCCTCTCTCTAGAAGTTTGAGCTCAGGAATTATTTACAAGTTATCAATAGAGAACCAGGCACAAAAATTGAGAAGGCCAAGGCCCAAGCTGGGTCTCAGAACCAGGCTGGCGTGGAAACCTTCAGTAAGTCACTGAGAAATTAGTGACATGGAATATTTCCAAGATTCAGGCTAGCTATGGCATTCAGGGATATGGGATCATCTCCCAGGAGATGTAGAGACTCCGCCTGCAGAGAGTTCTCCAATATCCTTAAATTATATGGCAACCCTGGCAAGGAGTATTTTTTTTTTTGTCTCCAGCAATTGGCTGGGACTGGAATAATGGATGGAGGAACAGATCGATGGGGCTATTGAGCAGACACAAAAGGAAAACCTTAGAGCTGGTAGTGGGAGCAAGGGAGGGGATGAGACTTGGGCTGGATAAACCATCAGCATTTCTAAAGTTTTTGAAAGTCATTATCCCATCGCAGACCAGCACAACTTGGCAGTAGGTAGGGGCCAAAATTAAAATAGGATAAACTTCATGGGGAAAAGACTCACTTGTCCAGTAAAGATGTAATTAACGATTAAAGTGTTTCTCAAAAACCCTTTTTTTAAAATTGGGAAACAACACAGAACGTGCCATCAGCGAACACTTCTTCATGAAGTCACCCTTAGTAAAAGACTCCCAAGCAGCAGCAATTTCTTTAGAAATCTGAAAAGTAACCCCAGTAGCACCTCAGTTTCAGAGTTTACTCTCTTGAAAAATCATTGTTCCCCACTGAAACTTTTCAGCAGCTTGGATGCTTTAATTGGTTTCTTATCGGTGTCCAATTTGCTTAAGTCACAATGTTTTGCTTTGAAATGGCAACGAAGATTGTATTTCTTAGGAAAGGCTATTACTTCTCGGCAAACAAAGCACAATATTTTATCTTTCCTGCAAGTAAACAAGCATCTATTTGTCCACTCCGGATCAAACCTGGTCCGTTCTGTTCGATCTCCCGTTTCTTTTTATCACCCGTTTTACGAAGTCACACCGAAGACTTTAGTGTTGGAAACAAAAAACCTCCACACCGTTTGCTCACATGCAAAGAAATACTGACCGGAGTGTCTGACCTTGCAGAGAGCACCAGACACTCACGTAAATGGGAGGGTAGCCTGGCAAGAACCCTGCAGTTGTTATCACTCATTGTATAACAGGCATTCACTGAATTGGTCAATAGCTGCACTTACTTTGTCCCTGTTCAAGCCTGTAATGGCTGAAAGCACAGTGAGAGAGCAAGGCTCTCACTGCCCTCAGACTAGAGACAGACTGCCTGTGGTTGGTTGCCTCAGGTCAGATGACAAACAAGGGAGTGCCCAGTGGCAAACCACCTGCCCCGTTACAAGAAGGGCAAGATAATGACTAGTGGAAGGCAGCTTGAGCAGGGCGTGGACAAAGCACTCCTTATGTCTTTACTTTCTTTTACATCCTCTACATTTTTCTTGGGCCACCCAAAATCCTCTGGCTGCCATCAAGTGACCCAAGGGCAGTATGTTGTGCAGCTCTGTCCCATCAGATCCCTTCACAAAGGCTAGAAGGGCAAAAAGAGGGGCCTCTTGCATTTAACAGCAGGAAAAAAATGGAGGGGATCTGGGCTTTCTGCAAGGACTTGGGTGAACATCAGGGAGAGGCAAAGGAATACCTGGGGAGAGTCTGGAAGGGCCAGGCTTAGTCTGCATCCCCTCTTGGTCCATCCACCAATAAGAGAAGCAGGAGTGTGGGAGAGGAAGGGGGACACTGAGAGGGGGAGGAATGAAGTACCAAAAAAAATGAAGGAGGGAAAGATGGAATTCTAGAATCCTGGAGTGGGCAGGAATGGAGCAAGAAAAAATGCTAATCCAAGTGAGTGGAGGAAGGGCCATAGATGGGAGAAGGGGTGACAGCCCAACCCCCACACTCCCATTCTATCTGCAGTCCAGGGCTCAGTAATCAGAAAGACTTGGATTTCAGGAAAAGGTTTCCAAAGGCCAGCACCGATAATTAGGTTGGCCGATGGAGGGTAGATCCGTGCTCCACATCTCCAATCCCTAGCACTCCTTACAAATCCTGGCATCTACTAATTAGAGCCGAATAAATGACCATTCATTCACTCATTCATTCATTCATCAGAAGAGGTAAGAGGAATTGAGAACCAAGTTCCAAGTCCCCTATCATTTAGAGGTAGCCATAGGAATCTATGGCCAATCCTTGGCTTTGGGGACCCCAGTCTCTGCCCACTGGGCACTTAGAAGTAAAGCTGAGTAGGGGTAGAGAGTGGACACATCAACCAAGTTCTTAGATTAAGAAGGAACCTCAGGGACCATCTACTTCCACGGCCCCTCAGCCAATAAAGCTAAATAGGCCAATCGATTAATAATCATTAATTAAGCACCTACTAGGTGGTGCACTGGGCAGAGTGCCTGGTCTGGATTCAGGAAGAACTAAGTTCAAATCCAACCTCAGACACTAGCTGTGTGAGCCTGGGTAAGTCATTTAACCCTATTTGCCTCAGATTCCTCATGTGTAAAATGGAGCTTGAGATGGCAAACTACTCTAAGATTTTTTTCCAAGAAAATCCCAAAAGGAGTCCTAAAGAGGCAGACGTGACCAAAACCCTCTAAAACTGCAATGAAAAACCTTCTGCTATGTGTCAGGCACTGGACTAACTTCAACACTGCTTCTTGAAACAATTTTTGAAAATGAGCCAGTGTTGGGGATAGGGGAAATGGGTATCGGATGTTTATTCCTTTAGATGTGGGAAGAGAGAATGATTAGGAGGCCAGAGACAGTTTGAGGGAAGGGCAGAGCACAGAGGAGGGAAGGTTAAAAAGACACCACAGGAATCTAATTAGCCTGGAAAAATTGGACCAAGGGAGAAAGTTGGTGGTTAGAGCAGGATTCCTTCAGGTCCCTAAAATGTACTTGAAGGATTCTCCCAGTTGAGCCTGGGCCCCAGCATGGGCTGGGATGCTGTCCAAGGTAGGAGAGTAGCAGGGAACCAGGAAACTGAGTGGGGACAGAGATGGTTTCACAGGCTGGAGTCCACTTTTCAAGTGGCCAGATCTCAGAGGACCATGGGAAGAGCCAGGAGGGGCCTCAGAGCTCCAAGCCCTCATTTTGCCTGGAGGAGTAAGGTTCAGAGCCGTCAATGACTGGCCCAGGGTCACAGGGGCATTAACTGCAGAATTGCAGCCTAGGTCACAGATTTACAGCCAGTAGGTAATTCCAAGATCATTTTTTGATGTCCTTCGAACCCTAAATGTCCCTGAGTTGTTTTGCCTTTTTTTTCCTAAGCTGATCTCCAGATCACAGGAATGCAGGCAAATCTGAAACCTGAAAGGGGCTTATTTCGATGTCACCAAGTCCAGCCGCCTAATGTTACAGATGAGAAGCCTGAGGTTCGGTGACTTAGCAGCCAATGCTAAGAGAGAAGAGCCCTGGGTAGAATCAATTAAACTCTAATTAAGAATCCTCCCACTGACTTGTTCAAGCTAAGACTCCAGGAAAGTCACTGTACCTCTCAGCCTCAGCTTCCTTATCTGTGAAATGGGGATAACAGCCCCTACCTGGCAGAGCTGTTATGAGAATCAAAGGAGATCATGTATGTAAAGCACAATATAGACTCTAGTAGTGGGACCTGGGAAACTGGATTGGAACCCAGATCCCAATTCCAAATGCAGCACGCTTCCTTCCTCCACCAGGAAGCCTCCCATCATGGGGGTTGGGGACAGGCTGCTGAAGAGTTCTCTTCTTGGGAAGAATCCCAGAAGGATGCTTGGGGTGGGGGAGGGGGGCAAACGGGGTACAAGAGACAAAGGATTCTGAAAAATGGTTCTTTTCCTCATCCCGAGCTGATCTATGTAGCAAAAGAGGTGGGGGGAGGGCAGACAGCAGCAAGACTGCCCAGACCAGGGTTTGGCGGGCCGGTAGTGCACCTGAGACCCAGACTTACTTTCTATGGCCAAAGACTCCGGGTTCTTCAAAGTCTTCTCAGTCTGTGTAGAGAGAGTTGAGTGAAGACAGAGAGTGGCTGCTGCCTGCAATCTGTCCTACAGCCTTCCATAACTCCCAATGTTTATACATTTCTCCCTCCATGCCCTTGCCTTCCTAGCCAGCCTAGGTAAACCTTGGCTCCTCCCTGCCCCTCCTCCTCCCAGGCCAGGTGTGTGGGGATGAAATGGGACAGGGAGAGCCTAATTTCCAAGGGTCACTTTACCCAGCCTGGATTAGTTGGGTGGCCTGGGGTCAATGCTGCCCCCACCCCAATAATGCAGAGGTGCCTCTGGGCAAAGACATCTCCTTCCTTTGAGCTGCGGAATCTGATCTCAGTTCAGCCCCACCCCTTTCCTCACTGAATTGGATTCAGGACTTCCCAGGGATCTGTTATTTTTCTATGCCTGGGGGGGGGAGGAGGCAATGACCTTTAGCCTGCTACCCTCCCCACTTACCAGGCCCCCTTCTTCCCTACCAAATAATAATGAATTTTAGTCATTCACAGTTATACTCCTCATTAGGCTTTCTCAATTACCTTTCAACAAAACACCATCACCTCACAGCTGGACTATTACAACAGCTGCTGGGGGAGGGGTCTGTCTGCCTCAAGTCTCTCCCCTACCTGGTCTGACCCCGAAGTCATTTTCCCAAAGTGCAGGTCTGACCATGTCAGCCCCCTCTGCCACTCAGTAAACTCCCTCAGCTCCCCATTGCTTCCTGGAGAACGTACAAAATGCTCAGTCTGGCATTCAAAGCCCTGCATAACTCGGCCCTCTCCCACCTTTCCGGTCTTCTTACACCTTTCTCGCCCACACGTCCTCTTCCATTCAGAGACCCTGCCTCCTGGAGGTTTCACTCACCAGACCCTCCAGCTCTCAGCATGTTCTCTGGCCATTCCCCATGCCTGGGACACTCTCCACTCTCTGCTCTGACCGCTGACCTTCCTGGCTTCCTTTAGGTCCCAGCTAAAATGCCCCCTTCTACACCAAGCCTTCCCCAACCTCCCTTCATCCCTCTGTTAGTTATTTCCTATTTATCCCCTGTCTAGCTCTCTTTGTAAGCATTTGCCTGTTGTGTCCCCCACGTGACTGGGAGCTCCCTGAGAGCAGGGACTGTCTTTTGCCTCTTTTTGTATCTCCTGTGCTCAGCACAGTGCCTGGTACATGGTTCTTGGGTCAGTCTTGTTTGACTCTCCCTGAGCTTGTTAGACCAATATTGTTCCTTCTCCAATGGATTAAGGCCAACAGGGTTAGGTGACTTGCCCAGAGTCACCCAGCTAGTAAGTGTCTGAGGGCAGATTTGAACTCAGGAAGATGAGTTTTCCTGATTCCAGCCCCCTAGTCTATCCACTGCACCACCTGGTGGCCGCTAACAATTACAGAAACCCAAACAACTGAGTTTTCACCTCAGAGTCAGCAAATTGGATCAAAGACGATGGGAAAAGTCAAAGGTGGAAGGCTTGTGGAAATGCAGGCTCAAGAATACACTCTTGGCGGAGAGGTGAATTGTACCAAGCACTCTGGGAAAAAGTGGAAATATATGAAGAGACTAGCTAAACATCTCTGCCTTGGGAGTAAGAGAGTCCGCTGGAGGGCATATATCACAGGAAGGTCGATGACAAAAGGAAGGACCCCAAATATGCCCCAGAAGTTATGACAATTCTTTTTCTGAGTAGTAAAGAACTGAAAGCAAAGCAGATGCCCTTCAATTTGGCAACTACTAAATCATTTTTGAGCAGCTAGGTGGTGCAGTGGACAGATGGCTGGACCTGGAATCAGGAGGACCCGAGTTCAAATACAGCCTCACACACTTAAGAGCTGTGTAACCCTGGGTATGTCATTTCAACCTGTTTGCCTCAGTTTCTCTTTTGTAAAATGGACTGGAGAAAGAACTGACAAACCGCTCTGGTATGACTGCCTAGAAAACCTCAAATGGGGTCACAGAGTGTCAGGCACAGCTGAAATAACTGAATAACAGAGAAAGCTTCACCACATGAATTCAATGGAATATATTACTGTGCTCTGAGAAATGAGGAACACAGGGACCCCAGGGGAAGGCCACTACCTGGCTCAGTGGACAGAATGCTGTACCTGGAGTCAGGAAGACTAGAGTTCAAATCCAGCCTTTGACACCTGGTGCTTCTGTGTCCTAACCTGTGTCTGCCTCAATTTCTTCATCTGTAAAATGGCAGTAAGGATAACAGCATCTGTCTCCCAGGGTGTTTGTGAGGATAAAATGAAATCTATTCATAAGGTGCTTTGCAAACCTCACAATCCTGTATAAGTGCTAGCTGTTGTTACTATTATCATTCCTGTTACTACTATTACATATAAACCAATGAATTAAACAGAACCAGAAAACAAGATACACTGTAACTCCACCAGAACTGGAAAAAATAACCAGGACAAAACAGCTGAGGCTGAATGCTGTGACTTAGCATGCCTGACCTTGGCCTTGAACTGGAGAGATGAGAATGCCCCCCCCCTCCTCTCCCCCATTTCTTTGCAGAGGTGGGCAGGGGATATTGGCCATGGAACACCGAATCTAATACCTGAAAGGCTGAACCGGTGGTCAGTTCTCCTAACTTTCTTCTGTTGACATTCTTCATTATAAGGGATGGATTAGACAGGGGAGTCTTGGGACAGAGAGAACCTCCGGAGTCCTTCACAATATTCCCTGGGAGAGGGGTCTAGTGCCAGTAAGCCATTCTCTTATTTTCTGAATTCCAAGATCTGGCAGTAGGAACGTTATTCAAGGATCAGTTCCCATTTTGAATCAAAGCTGGGATCTGTTGAGAATGAGTTGACTCAAACATGTAACTACCTTGTGATATTGAAGAGGGGGGGGTTTGGGGTGCTACTAGATGCACAGAGGCACCCCAAGATCATGGGAAAAAGCCCAAATCACGGCGCAGATCTGCCTGAATGAATTCAACTCAGATCTTCTTCCAGCCAAAGAAAAAGCTTATTAAAGATAAGCATATAGGCCAGACTCCAAAGGAACCCAAACATCAGTGATCTAAATGGGGTTAAGGTAGTCAGGTGCAGTGTGAAGCAGTCTCAACCTCTTGGGCATGAGGAAAGCTCAGCATCTGAGTAGGGGCTGGGGCTAAGGTGGTCAGGCTAGGTGACACCAGTAATGGGCGGGCATGGGGTCTCATCCTCTAGGGGTATGAGAAATTCCCAGCATCTGAGTGGGGGCTGGGGTGGATAGGCCACGTGATGCCATTAGGATGGGTGGGCATGAGGAGTCTCAGCTTCCAAGCTTGAGAACAGCTCAGCATCAGAATGGGGGTAAGGTGAATCTTAAATACAGACTGGGGGAGGGGCCATGCAGTTTGGAGTGACAGGAGGAGGGGTCTAAGGAGTGGCCAAGCAGCTTGGGGTGAGGGGAGGAGGGGTCTAGGGAGATCTGGATGGGGGTGGCCAGCAAGCTAGGGCAAATGGAACAGTGGCACCAAGCTAGGATTAAGGGTGGGAATGGCCAGGAAGGCAAAACAATGGGAAAGCCAGTTGATGGGGGAGGTGGACCGTTTGGGAAAGGGTCCAGGTACGAATTTCCCTTTGGAATGTCTGAGTGAGTGATTTGAACAGACAAAGAGAGTTGAAAATGAAGGGAGCTGGGAGGGGGAGTTTGCTTTCAAAGGGAAATAAGGCAGTTTCTAAAACTTTTAAAAGAGTTTCCTGGACTGGAAAACAAAACTGAAGCCGGGTTCTTTTTGGGAGCCAGGGAGGAAAGATGTGAAAGAGAGATAAGTGAGTAAAGGTTTTAAGGTTTTTCTGGGAATTGTAGGTAAACGTCTTCAATATTCCAGGTGGAATTTTATACTTTCCCTAACCACTTCATTACATTCTCTAGCCAAGTTCTTTCCAAGGCTGATAAGATTTGATGATCTTTCCCAAAGGAAAGTCCCAAGGTTCCTATGTGGGTCAGGAAACTGTAAACCAATGGCAAAACTGGGGATGACACCGTAGGACCTTTGGGACGGGGCAGGGAGCCTGGACAAGTAGCTGGGGCAACCCCCCAGCCAGGCCTTGGAGGGAGGCCTGCTCCTGGCAAAGCTGGAGGACAGTCACCAAGAGGTCAGAGAGGGAAGATAAGGCCCAATGGAAAGGGCAGCCAGCAGAAGTGGGAGGTGGGGAGGGGCCCTCGTTCACACCTACCTGGCACCTGCATGTGCAGAGCTGGCTCCCGGAAAGCAGAGAGATCTCAGTTCCAGGGAAGGCAGAGAGAGATCTCTGCTTTAAGCATTTCTTCTTTTAGGCAACCTCTGCTGAGTGAGCCCTCCTAATCCCAAGAGCCCCGCCCTGCCCACATCCCTGGCTTCCAAACACCTCCCCAAGGCTCTCGTTTCACCTGGGCCACCACCCACCTGACTGGTCATCTCTGAGATTTCCCCTCATCCATTGGTCTATCACCATTCTCCCTCCCTTCACCTGCTCTGAGACTCTAACCCTCCTCAGCAAAATCTCCTGGCCTTCAGGCTTTTCCCAAGCTACACTCACCTTCCTCCCAATCTTCTTCCTCACAAGGATATGCCCAGCCTACATCCCTCCTGCTTCTCCCAGCCATTCCTCTCCCTATTGGCCCCCCCCCCCCCAGTCCCCCCTTTCTTCTCTGCAGCCTGGGTGCAGACTTACCCACCCCTACTTAACTCTCCTCCAAACTGAAGACATTTACCACCTTGGCCCATCTCTATTCCTGACCTTCTATACACCAATGCTAACACTTGAGGGGCCATTTCCCTCTGTCTTCTTTTTATTTCCCAAGAAATGTTCTCTCACTGGAAGACAGCTGGATCCTAATTAGGAGCTGAGGTCAGGAAGTCAGGACACCTGGTCCCAGGACATATGTTACAACTCATCATAAACTTTCTCTACTCACTTATGTAAACCTTCAAATCTCCTTGTAAGTCTAGAGATTTGGCTGTTATCTGATTCAGCAACTGAAATCCATCCACTGGGAGGTCCCACTATTTCTCTCTTCATCCCTCAAAACCTCAGTTCTAATGGGAAGGAGAGAGGTGCAGAAAACAGCAGGTGTTGGTCCTGGGGCACAAGGATGGCAGGAAATTAGAATGGAGGCCATAGAAGGATGGAATGCAGGATTTCTATGTGGGGGGAGAGAGCTTAATACCCCAACTCAGAATTCATGAAGATCCTTCTTGCATTTTTTTCCCTAAAGATAGTCCCCACCCTCTTGGGGCCTTATCTAGCAATGGGGATTGATGGGCAGGGAGGGGCATTAGGGTTGAAAATGTTACTGGGCTGGAAAGTGGGGCCTTAGGGCATAGATTGAAACTCTAATCCTGGTACTGGAGCAGAGTGGGAAATCACTTTGGTTCTTGTTACCTCAACTGGAGAGAAAGGGACAGTTTGAGGATGAAAATTAAAGCCAGAAGAATGACTGTGTACACACACACACACACACACACACACACACACACAGATAGGATTGGTTTGGTGATAAAGCTTACAACTTTTTTTAGGGCTTTTCAAGTGAATTCAGGGATTCTCAGAGATGTATG
>NW_020953953.1:538491-559089 GCF_900497805.2 Vombatus ursinus | reverse complement strand
GGGAAATGGCCTTGAGCTGGATTTCAGATCTCATTCAGATCTCACATCAGAAAAGTGATACTGGAGAAATGCTTTCTGTGAGTAATAAAGGTGGGAAGGCCTTGAGTCAGAACTCTAAGCTCATTACTCATCAGCAAATTCCCATTCAAAAGGAGCCTGGGGAATATAGTGAAGGTGAAAGAACCTCATGCCATCATTCATCCTTTCTTTACCAACCTATATTTCACCTTGGAATGAAAAGATATGCATGTTCTCCGGGTCAGAAGGACTTTGGTTGGAACTCAGATATTGATACATATCAGAAGATTCATACTGGGGAGTTTTATAAATGTTATGAATGTGGGAAGACTTTCTCCTACAGATCACTCCTTATTGGCCATCAGAGATTCCACAATGGAGAGAAACTTTTGAATGTAATCAATGTGGAAAAGCTTTCAGGCACAGATCCAGTCTTGCTCTACATCAGAGAATCCACACTGGAGACAAACCTTATAAATGTAATCAGTGTGGAAAGTCTTTCACCCAGAGGTCCACTCTTGCTACACATCAGAGTATCCACACTGGAGAGAAGTATTATAGATGTAATCAATGTGGAAAGACTTTCACACAGAGGTCTGGTCTTGCTACACATCAGAGTCCCCACACTGGAGGGAAGTCTTATGTACGAAATCATATGAAGTCAAATGTGGAAAGGCATTCAGAAGGAGGTCCACTCTTGCTGCACATCAGAGAATCCACACTGGAAAGAAGCCTTATGTATGTAATCAATGTGGAAAGACTTTCAAATTTAGGCAGAGTCTTGCTACCCATCTGAAAATTCACAGTGGAGAGAAACCTTTTCAATGTAATCAATTTGGAAAGGCTTTCACTGAAAGCTGCCATCTTGCTACACACCAGAGAAGCCACAATGTAGAGAAGACTTAAGGATGTAATCAATGTGGAAAGGCTTTCAAATATAGCTCCAAGCTTGGTAAACATCAGCGAATACTCACTAGAGATACACCTCAGTGGTGTGATGAATGTGGCAGAGCCTTTAGTCACTTTTCTTGGGAGAAACTGAATATAATCAAAGTGGTAATGCCTTCAGGCAACAATCATCTCTCATTTCCCATTTCAGAATTCACATGAGATAGAAATCTGATCATTGTCATGAGAAAGGAAAGGCATTCAAATGGAGTTCACACTTTCTTGAGTATCAGAGGAACCATTCTGAGGAGTACTTCTCTGTGGACTCAGTGTGGGAAGGCTTTCAGCTAGAGACCATCTCTTTCTGTCAGAGGCTTCATTGTGGAGAGAAGCCTTACAAATGTGCTCAGGGGAGCCATGCTTTTCTCTGGAGGAGAGTGATCAGTAGACAATTTTATTCTTACTGGAATGAAGGTTGATAAAGGCCAAATGTGAAAAGAACTTTGCCTAGAGTTTCTACTTGAATATACTTTGGGAAAATCATGCTGGATATAAAAGTTAGGGATCTAATTAACAAAAGAAGGCCTCCTGCAGCAGCACAGAATTTCATTGGACCTCCTAAGAGAAGAGACCTCATTAAACATCCCAAATTCCATCCTGTGCATTAAGAACTATAAATATACTGATTTTTGTGTGAAATCCTAATGTTTTTCGTCCCTCCTCAGTATTCCATGGTATTCATAGAGTATCATTTCTTCAGCCATTCCTCTATTAATTGGCACTCACTTTGTTTCCTGTACTTTACAGGCACAAAAATTCCTTGTATAAATATTTGGGGTACTGTTTGGACGTTCATTTCTTTAATGATTTTTTGAAGCACTTTATTTGGTAAAAATTATCAGGAAAACTGGAAAGAAATATGTCAGAAATTGGGCAGAGACCAATATCTCACATCATTAACAAAATGAGGACAAAATGGATATATGATGTAGATATACAGAGAGATTTTATAAGAAAATATGAAGGACATGGAACATATTACCTATCAGACATGAATAGCATACAATTTCTAAAGAAACTAGAGATTGAGAGCAGAGTGACATGTAAGATGGATAATTTTGATGACATTAAATTAAAAAAAGTCTTGTACAAATAAAACATGTAACCAGGATCCAGAGAGAAAACAGTAAATTGGGTAAAAAAAATTTATATACAGTTTCTCAGTCTCATAACTCAAATATACAAAGATCTTTGTAAAATCTATTAAGAATACCAGTCATTCCCCAATTGATAAATGGTGAAAGGATATGAACAGGCAGTTTTCAAAAGATGAAATAAAGCTATCTATAGGCATATGAAAAAATGCTCTAAATCAGTATTGATTAGGGAAATGTAAATTAAAACAACTGTCAGATACCACCTGACACTTATCAGATTGGCTATTATAATAGAAAAAGAAAATGATAGATGTTGGAGAAAATGTGGGAAAATTGGAACACCAATGCATTGTTGGCAGAGTTTGGCACTGATCTAACCATACTGCAGAACAATTTGGAATGCAGCCCAAAGGGCTACACACTGAATGCCCCTTGATCTGGTAATATCACTGCTATGTCTGTATCCCCCAAATATCATTTAAAAAAAAGGAAAAGGAGCTACATGTGCAAAAATGTTTATAGTAGTTTTTTTTGTAGTGACAAAAATGGTAAATTGAGGGGGTGCCCATCAATTGGCAAAGGGCTGAACAAGTTGTGGTACATGAATATAGTGGAATGCTATTGTGCTATAAGAAACCATGAGCAGGCAGATTTCAGAAAAACCTAGAAAACTTGCATGAACTGATGCTGAGTGAAGTTAGCAAAACTAAGAGAACATTGTACACAGTAACAATAACATTGTGGGAGGATCACCTGTGAGAGACAATTCCAAAACACTCATGATGGCAATGCTAACCACATCTACAGAAAGAGCTGTGGAATTTGAATGCAAATCAAAGTATACGATTTTCACCTCTTTTGTTCTTTGTTTTTTCTTTCTCATGGTTTTTCCCTTTTGTTCTGATTCTTTCACAATATAATTAATAGTTAATATGATTAACATGACTGTACATGTATAACCTATATCAGATTGCTTGCTATGTTGGGGAAGGAGGAGGAGAGGGAGAGAAGGCAAAAAATTTGAAACTCAAAGTCTTACAAAAATGAATGTTGAGGGGCAGCTAGGTGGCACATTGGATAGAGCGCTGGCCCTAGAGTCAGGAGGACCTGAGTTCAAATCTGGCCTCAGACACATAACACTCACTAACTGTGTGACCCTGGGCAAGTCACTTAACCCCATTGCCTAGCCTGCCCCCCCAAAAAACCAAAATGGAATGTTGTAAACTCTTTACATGTAATTGGAAAAAAAATAAAATATTAAGTAAGGAAGATAAAAAAGAGTACATCTGAGAATTTTTATTTCCTTTAGGTTGATGATGAGGTCATGAGCCACAGAAGTATTAAGTGTTAGTGTTAAGTAACCATTCTATTGCATATTTAGGGGTGTGTATGTTTTTGTGTATATATGTTTGATTGTCTGTTTTCTTCAGATGTAGAGACTAGGTTCAAAGTAATTGAGATAATTAGAAAGCTGGGAATTTTTTGTGAAAAAAGGTGACCTGCAAAGATTCATGAGTGATGGGCCCTGGGACTTCAAGTTGAGAGAAATCCATGACTATCAAAGTAGATAAAAATCCAAAGAGTGACTGTGAATATGATAGAATTAGAAAGTCATTCAGGCAGTCTTCCATCTTCAATCAGTGTAAGAAAATGACATCAGGGAACGAGTGTTTTCAGGATAGTGAATGTAGCAAGTGCTTTACTCAAGAGGTAGAGTTTTTCAGTCCCATGAGAAGGCTCCTGAAATGCCAGTATATTTGGGTAATCAATGGGAAATGACCTTCAGCTGGAGTTCAGATCTCATTAGACAGCAGAAAAGTGATGACTGGAGAAATGCTGTCTGTAAGGAATACAGGTGGGCAGGCCTTGAGTCAGAACACTAATCTCATTATTCATCAGCAAATTCCCATTAGAAAAGAGCTTGATGAGTATAGTGAATGTAAAACTACCTCATGCCATCACTCATCCCTTCCACACCAGTAGACCCCTCTTCAAACCACTTTCAACCCCAACACGTGAGAGAGGCTTGAAACCTGGGTTGGCCAATCAGGAGAGACATCTCAGCCCACTCTGGTCTTAATCTACCCTAATGTGTTTCATGACCTGGCAGGATGGACCTGCTTTGCTTTGCTCTCTTTACCTCGCCAAATAAATAAATAAATAAAGATTAAAAACCTCTTATAATGTGAACTGTAACATATGCCCAGGCACCAGGTGTCCTGATGGCCTCAGCTCCTCATTAGGACCCAGCTGTCTTCCAGAGAGAGAACATCTCTTAGGAAATACAAAACAAGACCGAAGGAAATGCCCCATCAGTGTTAGGACTGGGGTATGGAAGGGCAAGAAGGGAGATGGGCCAAGGTGGGAAATGTCTTCCATTTGAAGGAGAGTTAAGTAAGCATAGGCAGTCTGGGCCCAGGCTGCATGGAAGAAAGGGGGGCATGGGGGGAAGGGAATCAAGGGAGGAGAATGTAGGCTGGGCATATCCTTGTGAGGAAGAAGATGAATGTAGCAAGAGGAGACCAGGAGATTCTGCTGAGAAGAGTTGGAGTCTCAGAGGAGGGGGGGAGGAAGAGAGGTGGTAGAGCATTGGGGGAGGAGAGCTCTTGGAGACAATCAACCTGGTGGGTGGTGGCCCTGGTGAAATTCTATCCCTGGGTTGAAGTGCCAAAGCCTGGGAGGAGGGCAGTCTGGGGGAAGGGAGAGGTCATTCTAGAAAGTGGAGGGCAGGGCAGGGTGGGGCTCCTTTGATTAGGAGAACCCATCTAGGGTAGGTTGGCTGGAGGCAGAAGCGCTAGGAGCTAAGAGTTCTCTGCCTTCCTCCCTGGGAGCTGAAATATTTCTGTTTTCTTCCCTCTGAGCTGAGATGTCTCTGCTTTCTGGGAACCAGTTCTGCATGTGCACTGGCCAGGTAGGTCTGAACGAGGTCCCGTCCCTGCACCCCGTTTCGGCTTTCCGTTGAATCTCCTCTTCCCCTTCTGACCTCTGGGTGAATGTCCTCCAGGCTTGCCGGGAGCAGGCCTCCCTCCAATTCCTGGCTGGGCAGGCAAGGGAGGGGTTGCCCCTGCTACATCCTATAGGTCTTAGGGTGCCACCCCCAGTTTTGTCATTGGGTCACAGTTGCCTGTCCTACGTATCTTACCCATAGTCTCATCCCATCTGGGATCCCAAGTCCCTTCTGCCTCCTGGGTCTCTGTAGTAGGATGGGGGTGGGACATGAGCCAAAGAGATGGAGTTAGAGAAATGATCCATATTTTGTTGCATCTCAGCTTCAGAGGCTGCACTGAGTGTGCAATCATCTGCAGACAGAAAATCGTGCCCCAACACTCCTTCCACTTTGGTCTTGGCTTGAGGCCTTTTCAACTTGAAGAATTTACCATTAGGTAGCTGTCCTACATGCCTCATTCATCCTCATTGAAGGCATTTGGCGGGTGGTGGCCTTGGTGGAATCAGAGGCCTGGGGTGAGGTTTAGAAGCCTGGGAGGAGGGCCAGGGACTAGAGAGGTCAATTTAGAAGCTGGTGGGTAGGGCAGGGCTGGGCTCTTGGGATTAGGAGGATCCTCCCAGAGCAGGTTGGCTGGAAGCAAGACACACTAGAAATTGAGGTCTCTCTGCCTTCTGGGAGCCAGCTCTGCACATGCAGGAGCCAGGTAGATCTGAATGAGGGCCCCTCCCCCCTGCCCCACTTCTGTTGGCTTGCTTTTCCGTTGGGCCTCATCTTTCCCCATGACCTCTCGGTGACTGTCTTCCAGCCTTGCCAAAGCAGGCCCCCCTTCAAAGTCCTGGCTCTTGGGGTTACTCCAGCTACTTGTCCAGGCTCCCTGTCCCATCCCAAAGGTCCTAAGATGCCACACCCAGTTTTACCAATGGGTCCGAAGTGCCCGACCCACATATCTCACCCATAGTAGGTAGAGGCAGAGCTCTGGCTCTGGAGCCATTGAGGCTCTGACTGGTCTCATCCCAGCTGGGATCCCAAGCCCCTTCTGCCTCCTGGGTCTCCCTAGGAGAATGGGGGAGGGGCATGAGGTCAAAGAAAAGGAGTTAAAGGGGGTGACATGTCCTCTTCCAATCCAGACCCAGCTGACTTCCAAGCCTGAACCTCCCTGCTGCCTTCCTCCCATAGTGGTGTCTCTCCCCTGAGGAAAGACCAGGGCCTTTGTCATTGTTCAAAGATTCAGGGTCTGTAATTCCAAGTAGGCCAGCACCCAGTTTAGGAAGAGAAGGGAAAGACACTGTCTCCTCCACTCTGAAATCCTTCTCTCTCCCCAGATCAGCTTGCAGTAGACCAAAGCCTGGAGCCAGACAGCATGGCCCCTGGGACCCAGAGCCCCTCATCCCAGGTGAGCGTAGTCCATCCACAGACCTGACCTCATCAGCAAACCTGGAAGCCAAGAGAGCCAAGGAAGCTTTATCCTCTTAGACGCAGGTTGGCCTTTGCAGTGCTGGCAGAGCAGAAATTGTCCCCCTGCTTCTGCTCATGTCCTCCTGCCTCAGGCCACACAAGCCTTCCCTGGTCTCTCTGAATCCCTCTCATTTGCTATTTCTTAGGTCTAGTCCATAAGTATTTAGAAAATGGCTCCTCCGTGCCAAACACTGTGAGTCTTGTTTTCCAAAAGAGATTGGGGAAGGGAGGTACTGAAGGAGACATTGTGATTGCACTTCTCAGAGATAAAGGAGGAAAGACTTTGACAGGGGGTGACCAGAGAGCGGCAGTAGAGGGCTAAGGGTCAGGCTGGTGGAGAGGTCTCCCTAATATGGATAACTGGGCATCTGGGTGGGCTATAGAGAGTTGATTGAAGTAAGACTCATGGCATGAGGTGGCATCAAAGACCACTTCTTGGTCTTTGTAGGCTAGTCAGGGTACAGGTGGGCCATCTGACATCTCTGATCTCCTGATTCAGACCTGCCTGGGAACTGCAAGCCCAGCACTGGATTTATAGGATCCAACTATCTGAACTAAAAGGGCTGCTTCTTCCAGCCAGGGGGTCTGCCGGGAAGAAGATTCCAAGGCAGAACTTGCCTAGTAAGGTAGGCTATGTGTAAAGCAGAGGAACCCGAAGGAGCCTCAATGGGCCAGACACTCAGGCCTCTGCCTTCCTCTCTGCCCCTATTGCTGGTCTCCTTCAGCTGCAATGCTATGGCCAGGGGGAATGATCCCTCTTCTGCCTGGACCTTCTCTTAGTCCACCCATTTCCACCCCAAGGCTCAAATTCTACCTAGGCCTAAATGCAAAAAGCTGATCCCCCTGAGAGTTCTTCCTTCCTCTTCTGTCAATTCCCTCCACTCTCTCTCTTTTTCATTCCTTCTTTCTTGTGGTTTGTCCCATTGATTCTAATTCTTCTTTACAATATGACTAATGTGACAATATGTTTAAAAGAATGTATAAGTAGAGCCTATATCAGATTGCACACCATCTTGGGGAGGAAGGTGGAGAGGGAAAGGGGTAGAAAATTTGGGACTCAAAATCTTATAAAGTGAAAGTTGAAAACTAAAAATAAATTAATTAATATTTTTAAAAAGGGAAATGTAAATTAAAACAACTCTGAGATATGACCTCACACCTATCAGATTGACTATTGTGGTAGAAAAGGCAAGGAATAAATTGTCGAGAAGATGTGGGAAATTTGGAACACTAATGCATTGTTGGTAGAGTTGTGAACTGATCCAACCATTCTCAAGAGCAATTTGGAACTATGCCCAAAGGGTTATAAAACCGTGCATACACACTGGAGAAAATCCTCATGAGTGTGATGAATATGGTAGGGCCTGTAGTTACCACGCTTAGCATATTTAACAGACAAGGTTCCATACTTGAGAGAAACTTTATGAATATAATCAAGGTGGTGATGCCTTCAGGAAACAACCATCTCTTATTTCCCATTTCAGAATTCATATTAGACAGAAATCTGGTCATTGTCATAAATAAGGAAAGGCATTTATTTAAATGGAGTTGAGAACTTCTTGAGTATCAGAGAAATCATTTTGAGGAGCAGTTCTCTATGAGAATCCTTCTCTATGGGAAGACTTTCAAGTAAGAGATCATCTCTTATTTTCTGTCAGAGGATTCTTTGTGGAGAGAAGCTTTACAAATGTGCTCACGGGGACCAGGCTTTTCTCTGGAGGAGAGTGATCAGTAAACATCCTTGTTCCTACTTCAATACATCAGTTTCCTGTTGAAGCTGTGAAGTGCCCCCCATATCACAAAATCTTTGACTCAGTGATACCACTAGAGGGCATGTGTCTTTCAAGATAGGAAATGAACCCAAGTGTACAAAAATGTTGATACCAGCTCATTTTGGTATTGTCAAGACCTAGAAAGGAAAACATGATGTCCTATAATAAGTAGGGCAAAGACTGAACAAAATTTGGCAATGTTAATATTGTGGAATAATAACATGCTATAAAACCAAGGCAATTTCAGCGAAACCTGGAACAGTTGTATGGACTAATGCAGACTACAGGGAGTAATTGATAACAATAACGACATTGTGAACCCAACCTCCTGGCAGAAGGTCCATCTTCATATTATTGTAATGATTAACCAGTATATCAGAGATCCTCACATTGCTGAGAAGGGCTAAGTCTGTCAAAGTCAGTCATCACACAGGGTGACTGTTATGGTGTCCAGTGCTCTGATTCTGCTGTCTTTCCAGGTTTTTATTAAGTCTGCCTGCTCATTACTTCTTTTTAAAATTTTTTTATTAATTCATTTTGATTTAGTGACAATCACTTCCATAAGCTTTTGAGTTTTAAATTTTCTCCCCCCCCCCTCCCCTCCTCCCTCTCCAAGACAGCACTGAATCTGATATAGGCTCTACATATACATTCCTATTAAACATATTTTCACATTAGTCATGTTGTAAGGAAGAATTAGAACCAATAGGAGGAACCACAAGAAAGAGGAAAGAAAACAAAACAGAAGGAAAAAAAGAGCAAATAGTATGCTTCAGTCTGCATTCAAACTCCATAGTTCTTTCTTTGGATGGAGATAGCATTTTCCATCTTGAGACTTTTGGAGATGTCTTAGATCCTTGCGTTGCTGAGAAGGGCTAAGTCTATCAAAGTCAGTCAGGCACAATGTGGCTGTTACTGTGTACGTTCTCCTGGTTCTGCTCACTTCACTCAGCATCAGTCCATACAAGTCTTTCCAGGTTTTTCTGAAGTCTGCCTGCTTATCATTTCTTATAGCACAATAGCATTCCATTACATTCATATACCACAACTTGTTCAGCCATTCCCCAATTGATGGGCATCCCTTCAATTTCCAATTCTTTGCCACCATGGAAAGAGCTGTTATAAATATTTTTGTATATGTGGGTCCTTTTCCCATTTTTATGATCTTTTTGTGATACAGCTCTAGAAGTGCTATTGCTGGGTCAAAGGTCCCTGCCCTCTCTCTTTCCCCAGGTGGGGGAGGATGAATTTGAAGGCAACCTAAATTCCCTACCATTCTCCAGCACTCTCTTCACTTAATCTGATCTGGGATGGGAGGGATTAACAGGAAAACACGGAGCTGTTTGCAATCCCCAAACAGATACCTTCTTGAGTCAAGGAAAGGCAGTGGAGGAAGGGAGTGACTGCAATTGTAGGGAAGTGTTTCAAAACTCCTTAAAGATCTCAAGACCTCCAGACTCTAAGATGTTTTTAGTTGTTCTAACTTTTCATTGTAACCTTAGCCCGGTTAGAGCTGGGACTACAGGAAGAAGAATCTTAAGAAAAACCTGCCTCTTTTTGATCTGGAGGGAAAAGTTTCCCCCTTTTCTCCTTTGTCTGTCTCTCCACATTCAGAATTTGGACAGAGTTCCAATGTAGAGAGAGAGAGAGCTTTTTTAATCAACAACTTTTTTTCTTTCCAAACCATTTACTCTCAAACCCTCTTTTCACATTGTTTGTGTGAATAGCTTTTGCCTTTTCTTTCTACCCATGCTGTCATTTCTACATGCTAAAATTTTTTGCTTTTCCTTCTATGTACTTATCCCTCTGGTAGACTTTGATTAAAACCCCTTTAAAACTACACATATCTTATTTCTTTCTAATTCTGATCTGACGCTTTTCTTACCCTCTATTTGCCTTTATCAATCATATAACCTAAATAATAAAGTATTTTTCTTTCTCTTTCTCTGTCTTGCCCTCCCACTCCTCTGAGGCTGCTGCAGTGAGGGAGGGAGAGAGGGGGAAAGAAAGAAAAAGAGGCATTCCAAAGAAAAGTCTAGCTACAGCCCTTAGAAGCTTCCCTTGCTAGCTGGCCGCATTTTAAACCTTACAGGATGTCACCACAGAGAGACAAACACAACAGATTAACCGGACAAATAGACATCCTCTTTAGGGAAAAGGGACATGCAGTTGAGGACCACAGGATGGTTGCCAGGATTCTTCAAGGATGGTTTCTATGATTGGGATCTTTGGAAAAGGGGATTATGGGATCATGCAGCCAATTGGGAATCAGAAAATTCCATCTTTGTTCACCTCTTTCATAGAAAGGTGAGCTTCCATTATTTAGAAATTAGAGGCAGCTCTGAATGCAGTGGCAAGTCAACAAGCCTTGATTTCAAATCCAGCCTCATATACTTAGTAGCTGTGTGCCCCTGGGCAAATTACTTCACCCTGTTTGCCTCAGTTTCCTCAAATATACAACAGGGAGGATAGTACCGAACCCACAGAGATGTTGTCAGGATCAAATGAGAAAATATTCATATATTACTTATTACAGTGCCTGACACATAGTAGGTATAAACAAATGCTCATTCCATTCCCTTTTCCCACCAACTGTGCTTGAATTTGAGGGAACAATGAAGGAAGAATAAGGACAAATTTGCTATACTAGACTGCATTAGGAGCAATGAGTTACCAATTTATTCTTGTTAACAAGAAGAATTTTCTAAAGTCTAGACCCATCCCAAAAAATAACCGGTTACCTCGGAAAGTAGAACGTTCCCTACATGACCTATCTTCAAAGGAAAGACACATGAGCAGTTTTCAGAGATTTTGTAGACACAATTCATGTCCAGTTAGAGGTTAGACTAAACATAACTGCTAAGCTTAGTTTAATGTCTGAGATTCTGTAACACTGGTTTGATTTTGGGCCCAAAGCTACGTAATAGAAAAGAAACAATTTCAGGAACAACAAAGGAAAGTGCCAGCTTCCCAACACATAATTCAAAGACCTTTTATAGGAAAACCAGCAGCAGGAGGACCCTATGGAAAGACCAGCACTTTTGCTCTTGGAATAATAGATAAAGGCACAAACCCTGCTAAGTTGGCTGGTTTTGTTCATTTTTAAAGAGGACCAAAATGACATCACTATATTGGAGTCAAGATAC
Source organism: Vombatus ursinus (assembly GCF_900497805.2). Classification (NCBI taxonomy): domain Eukaryota; kingdom Metazoa; phylum Chordata; class Mammalia; order Diprotodontia; family Vombatidae; genus Vombatus; species Vombatus ursinus. The sequence continues at coordinate 547,706 of NW_020953953.1, read as the reverse complement.
AGTGTGTCCAACTGTGACTGATCAGACAAATGAGCTCAGGAGGCTCTACCCCAGTTCAGGCACAAATAGTCCACGTGAACATTCGGAGTAGAGGTCTCTAAATTTGTGCATTTCATGTTTCTTTTGAACTACTTCAAATCTGCTTAACTTACAGAGCATAGCACCCTCTTTGATGTGGGCATACCATGCTGGGCAGTATCTCCCATGTCACATAATTAATTCCAAAGTTTTTCAGAGAGACCTTAAAAGTGTCCTTGTATTGCTTCTTCTGACCTCTTTGTGAGTGCTTTCCTTGTGTGAGTTCTTCATAAAATAGTCTTTTAGACAAACATACGTTTGGCATTCAAACAATGTGGCCAGCCCATTGAAGCTGTATTTTCCCTGTAGAGCTTAAATTCTTGGCAGTTTAGCTCAAGAAAGGACCTCAGAACAACAACAAAAAAGGAAGAAAATAAAGAAAGTAAAGCTTCTATCTTTATTCAGACTCCATCAGTTCTTTCTCTGGAGGTGGATAGCATTTTTCATCATGAGTCCTTTGGAATTGTCTGCGATCACTGTATTGCTGAAAATACCTAAGTCATCACAGTTGATCATTGTATAGTATTGCTGTGACTGTGTACAGTGTTGTCCTGGTTCTACTTACTGTACTTTGTATCAGTTCATATAGGTTTCTTTGAAATCATCCTGCTTGTTATGGAGAGACCATTTTGAGCTCAAATTGAAAAAAACAAAAAGCAACTAAATGAAACAAAACTAAAACTAAACACCTCCTAACAATGAGGGCTGTGCAAAAGTGGAATGAGCTGTTACAAGTTTTCAAGAAGAGGTTTGGGGATATTAGGGGTTTGAGCAGGACTAGATATGGGATCCTTATTGGTGAAAGCCATAACAAGGCCACAGTGACCAGTATAAGACTTGATGTGTCTGGACATCTACCCAACAGCACTGGCCTTGATGCCTGGGTTTCCCCTTCTTGTCCAACACAAATAGAGCTGCTGTAATTTTTTTCCCCTGCTAATATGTGTCCTTTTTCTCTTTGGAGCATAGACATAACAGCAGTATCAGTAGATCAAAGAATATGAAGTTTAATAGATTTGAAGGCATAGTTTCAAACTGCTTTCCAGAATGGCTGCATCAGTTCATGGCTTCAACAACAGTGGATTAATGTAGGTGCTTTCCTACAACCCTTATAGCATTTGCTATCTTCCCTTTTTGTCCACTTTGCCAACCTGACCTATGTGGTATGGTACCTCAGAATTTAATTTGCATTTCTTTAATTATTAGAGAATTTTCCATAGGGCTTCTAATACCTTGGATTTTGTCCTCTGAAGGGTGCCTATTCATAGCCTTTACCATTTACCAATTTTGAAATATCTCTTATAGATGTGAATCAGTTTTATACATCTCATAGAAATGAGACCTTTATTAGAGGAACTTGCTACCAAGATTTTCTCTCAAATTTCTTTCCTGTCTTCAAATTTTTAATTGCCTTGATTTTGTTTGTGCAAAACTTTTAAATTTTAGGCAATCAAAATTGTCCATTTTACTTTGTGTGAACATGCCTACATCTTCCCCTATCAATAGACATGACAGGCAATTTCTTTCATGCTCCTCTAATTTGTTTATGATGTTATCCTTTATGTCTAAATCATAGACCTTTTTGGAGATTGTCTTCATATACATTGTAAGATGTTGGTCCATACCTATTTTCTGCCAGAATGCTTTGCAATTTTCCAAACATGGCCATCGAATTATGAGTTCTATCTTCAGTAGCTGGGACCTGTGAATTGATCAAATCTAGGCTATAATGCTTGTTTACTTCTACAGATTAGCTTAATCTGTTCAACTGATCAACCCTTTTCTTTTTTACCCTGTAATCGAATTGTTTTGATGATTATCTTTGTGATAGAGTTTGGGATCTGAAACTGGTGCTGGGTGCTTTTCCTTGACATTTTTTTATGAGTCCTCTTGATATTTTCCATCGTTTATTTTACTTTTTTGAAGCTTTTTTTATTAATCTATTTTGATTTATTAACAATCACTTCCATAAGCTTTTGAGTTTTAAATTTTTCTCCCCCTCCCTCCCCAAGACAGTGCACAATCTGATATAGGCTTTACATATACATTCCTATTAAACATATTTTCACATTAGTCATGTTGTAAGGAAGAATTAGAACCAATAGGAGGAACCACCAGAAAGAGGAAACAAAACACAACAGAAGAAAAAAAAAAAGCAAATATTATGCTTCGATCTGCATTCAAACTCCATAGTTCTTTTTTTGGATGTGGATAGTATTTTCCGTCATGAGGCCTTTGGAGATGTGTTAGATCCTTGTATTGCTCAGAAGGGTTAAGTCTATCAATATTAGTCATCGCACAACATGACTGTTACTGTGTACAATGTTCTCCTGGTTCTGCTCACTTCACTCAGCATCAGACCATACAAGCCTTTCCAGGTTTTTCTTAAGTCTGCCTGTTCATCATTTTTTATGTCTCTCTTGAGTCTTGTATTTGAAGATCAAATTTTCTTTTGGGCTCTGGCCTTTTTATCAGGAAGGTCTGGAAGTCCCCTATTTCATTGAATATCCATCTCCTCCCCTGAAAGATCATGCTCATTTTTGCTGGGTAGTTGATCCTCGACTTCAATCCAAGCTCCTTTGCCTTACAGAATATCATATTCCATGCCCTACAGTCTCTTAATATAGAAGCTGAAAGGTCCTGTGTAATCCTAACTGTGGTTCCATGATATTTAAATTGTTTCTTTCTGGCTGCTTGCAGTATTTTCTCTTTGACCTGGTAATTTTGGAATTTGGCTACTATATTCCTTGGCATTTTCAATTTGGGATCTCTTTCAGGAGATATTTTCTGGGTTTTCAGAGGTTAATTTTGGGGGTTTCTGAGGGAGGGTAAGAACAACTTACTTCTCACCTCATCATCTTGGCTCCCGGAAGCATGTCTTCCATCTTTTCTTACTCCCAATGAATTTTACTACTGTTTCTTCTAGCTCCATACATAATCCTTTGGTAGTTTGATTGGTTTGATGCTGAATAAGTATATCACGTAGCATTCCTCTATTCACAGTCAGGTGAATAGGATGCTATTGCTTAAATTAAGTAAATTTATATAGTACTACTATTATTCACAGCTAGGTGGATAGAATGTTAGGCCTGGAGTCAATAAGACCTCAGTTCAAATCCAGCCTTCCAACACTTACTAGGTGTGTGCCATGAGCAAGTCACGTGACTTCTCAGTTTCTCAAATGGTAAAACAGAAATAATAACAGCACCCAACTCACAGGATTGATGTGAAGATCAAATTAGGTATTTGTAAATCACAATGCCCAGCATATAATTGGTACTTAATACATGCACGTTTCATGATGGTGATATCGGCTTGGTCTATTCCTGAGCAAACAATGTCTTCAATTATTTAGGTCAGCTTTTATTTGTGTAAAGAGTGTTTTGTAATTATGTTCATTTGTCTTGACAGGTTAACTTCCAAGCATTTTCTACCAGGTATAGTTATTTTAAGAGGATTTTCTATATCTATTCCTGTAGAATTGTGTTGGTAATATACAGAAATGCCAGTAATTTGTGTAGGTTTATTTTTAAAATCACCACTTTGCTGAAGTTTTTCATTGCAACATTTCACTTTTAATTTTGGCATACGTGGTTGTTTTTCCAGTTTACATCACTGTAGTCATGTATACTGTTTTCTTGGCTCTGCTTATTTCATTCTGCATCAGGTAATGTGGTCTTATCATGCTTATTTATAGTCATTATATTTCTATCGTTATCTCTTCCATATTATGCCGGTTATTGGTACGGCACACCCCATGATCTGAAAAATTCCCATAAAATTTTTTGGCCCTGTCTTTGTAAAATGCAAAGAAGTCTGAATTTTTTCTTTTTCTTTTATGGGATGTTTACAATACCTTATTGTAAAATTTGGGTTGATAGTATATAACACTACATATATATTTTATGCATTACTGAGTTCCTAAACATTTTCTGTGTCATCAGTTGGCTTCCCAGGTTTTCCCAAAAAATTCTCATTTGATTCCTTATGCCAACCTGCAATATATCCAAACTGAAGCTGAGATGGGGAAGGTCACAATGTAGAAGGGATAACTGTAATTTCTTATATTACAGTAATGTCTTAGTCTCTCTCCTGCTGAGTCTGTCCACTAAGGAGAAGGCTGCTGGGATCTGCAGCAATACTTCCATTTAAACTAGCTCAAGGTAACTTTCCCCTCCTGCTACCAACCTGATTCCCCGCCCCCCCCCACCATGTGAAAAGCCCCTGGTGTGAAGAGGAACAATCTTTTGTTGACCTCAGGTTTTCCATATCATGTTGTACTAGCTGTCAGGTGACTCCACAAACCAGGAGTTGCAAACATACTATCAGACTAAGCAAAAACAGTGATTAAAAACATGGAAAGAAATAAGGAAACATTATATTGAAAAGAACCACAGACAACCAACAAATGCCACTATTAAAATTCTATGCCCCAAATGGCTTAAAGGTTAGATTTATCAAGGAAACATTAACTGAGATATTAGAACATGCAGTAACACAAAAGTGACAATATTTCAATGTCACTATTTCAATTTTGACTAAGTCTCACAGAAGGATAAACAAAAAGAAAAATAGACCTGAACATTATGCCAGAGAGACTAGAGAGACTTAAGGCATCTTCTAAATGGGAATTGCTCAAGAATAAACATATTTCTCAGCACCACACAGAACTTTTAAAAATGCACTTTTTGGGACAAAACATTGAAGGAATGTTGTCTTTGACTATATAAATTTGTAGTGGAGGTTTTGTTTTCTTTTCCCAATGTGAGGTGGGGGGAGAGGTACATGGAATTGTTCTTGATTAAAAAATATATTTTTCAAAAAAGAAAAAAAACACTCAGGCACTTTTCACAACTGTAGCTGGGAGAATTCTTGATCCAAGATGTAGATTTTTAAAAAATAGATAATTCTAACTATATAAAATTTAAATGTCTGAATAACAAATGAAGATCAAATCAAAAGAGAAATTAGAGTCAAGAATATATCAAATATTACACGAAAAATAATCAAGGGAAGTAATTTATATTCAAGATACGGTGAGAACTGACAACCAAGTATACCAGGAGACATTGCTGATAGATAGGTGCTGAAAGGATAGAAAGTTTTCCAAAGTCCTGACAACCATAAATGACACAAGAAAACATGCTCCAAAGCACTGATAACAAGAAAGTCATATGAAAATAATTTTGCCATTTCTTGGCATGCCTTCAGAATTGGTGAAAATGGCAAAAAGAAACTATCAATATTTGATTTTTTAATTAAAATTCACAACTGTTAAATAAAATGAGCAATTTATATATAGCATGACACATGTTCTAATATGCATAGCTTTACTTTCTTTTTGAGTAATAAAACATTTAACATGGCATTTTCAAAGCTGTTCTCATTCCTTCCGGCCTTAATTGTATCATTGTTGTTATTCAGTTGAGTCTGACTCTTTGTGAACCCCTTTGGGGTTTTGTGGAATGGTTTGCCATTCCCGTCTCCAAATCAGTTTGCAGATGAGGAACTGAGGCAAACACTGTTAAGTGACTTTGCCCAGGGTCACACAACCAGTAAGTGTCTGAAGTCAGATGTCAACTCATGAAAACGAGTCTTCCTGAATTCAGGCCTGGCATACTAAACATTGTGGCACCTGGTTGCCCTGATATTATTACAATCCAACAATTTCCCTCTATTATCTTGGGGTTTGGAGGGAGGTGGGGGGCAGGGCAATCTTATTCCTAGTCCCCCTCACATTGGTAACCTCACCTATCCAAAATTAAAAAAAAAATCAACAAAAAAAATATTTTTAATGAAAGCACATAGTCAAGGGAAAAAAATTTTTTTTCACACTGTTGACTTCCCAAAATGTACCTTTTATTCTACATCTTGTGTCCATCACCTCTTAGTCAGGAGGCAAGTTGCCCAGATCTTGAGAGGTCCTGGTAAGATGATCACAATAACATGAGGGATGACATCTTGCCAAGTTGTTGGCTTTCACCAGGCTGTTATTATCAATTATTCCTTGTAGTCTGCACCAGCTCACACAACTCTTCCTAGGTTTCATTTAAATTATTATTATTCCATAACATTCACACACCAATATTTGTTCAGCTGCTGCCCTATTGTATGACATGACATCTTGCTTTCAGGGGTTCTCTGACATGATAAATGGAGCTGTTATCAATATTTTTGTCCACTTGGGTCCTTTTCCTTTAGGCGAATGTGCCCTGTACTGGTATCATGGAGTCAGAACATGCCCAATCTTGTGATTTGTGGAACACTTCACAGCTTTATCAACAGTACGTTAATTTTCCCTCAGCTCTTGCCACATGTTTTTTGGTCATCTTTGTCAATTGCCTGGAGGAGAGGTGGAGCTTGAGAGTTAATTTAATTTGCATTTATCTAATTATTGATTTGTAGCTTTTATGCTAAAGATTTTTTTAATTACATTTATTTTCACCCCCACTAATCTGTTCTCTCCCAGATGAAAAAATAAATGAAAAACTATAACAAATACACAATTGAAGAAATAAATTCCCTACATTTGTACTACTCATTTTCTTATCACCTTTATCAATCTGAAAATCTTTCCAAGCATTAGTGATTATAGATGCAGAATACTTTTCCCCCCATGAGTGGTTGGTAATTTGCATTTCTTCCTTTCAAAATTGCCTATTCATAGCTTTTCTGATCGTATGTCTATGATCTCTATTCTTTATATAGCTGCATATAAGCAGTTATTTGCTCTTAGTTATTATTATTATTTTGGTGAGGTAATCAGGGTTAAGTGACTTGTCCAGGGTCACACTCTGAGGCCGCATTTGAACTCAGGTCTTCCTGACTCCAAGGCTGGAGCTCTATCCACTGCCCCACCCAGCTGCCCCCAGTTATTTGCTCTTTATATACTTTTGACATGAGGTCTTTATGAAGGAAGCTTGCTGCAAACCTGTTTCCCAGATAATTGCTTCTTTTATACTTTAAAGGTACTGTTCTTTTTATGTCAAGAAAACTGCCAATTTTATTTTCTGTGTCCCTTGTTTGGAGATGAATTCTTCTTCTGTCCATAACTGAATCTCCTTCCTGGTTCCTCTAGTATGTTTGAGATGATCCTTTATGTCTAAGTCATGTATTCATTAAGAGCTAATCTTGGTCAACAGGGTGAAATGCTGGTATATATCTATTTTCTGCCAGGCTACTTTCTGGTGTTTCCAGCATTTTATAGTGGTTAGTAAGTATGGACCTCATAGTGCAGGTCTTTGGATTGATTAGACATAAGGTTACTGTACTAATTTTCTTTTATATATATCACACTTGATTTCTTTATTTTAAGTACTGACAAAAGTTTGGATGACTACCACTTACTTGTATAACTTCAGATTTGGTCTTGCTAGTGGGAAACAGACATATGAACATACTTTCAATGAGAACACATAGTTGGAAAGGATGATGAAGCCACTGAATCCGACCCTCTCATTTTAGAGGTGAGCAAAGTGAGGCATGGAGAGGTTGTTCTTTGCCCAGACGTATAAAGCTAGGGAGCATCTGAAGTCAATTTGAACTCAAGCTTTCCCTGATTCTAAATCAGTGCTCTACCCATTACAATTACTGCCTTCCTCTATTCTGTTCTGAATTTCAATTTGAATGCAAAGAGAAACAACTAAACTGTCAATATGTTTCAACCTACTGATTTTACCATGAGATTTATGATCTAAGGAATAATAATCGTTGAAAAAGCTAGCATTTCCATAGTCTTGAAAAGCACTTTATAGGGGCAGATAGGTGGCACAGCCCTGGAGTCAGGAGGACCTGAGTTCAAATCTGGCCTCAGACACATAACACTTACTAGCTGTGTGACCCTGGGCAAGTCACTTAACCCCAATTGCCTCACCAAAAAAAAAAAAAAAGAAAAAAGTATTTTACAAATAATATCTTCGTTGCTCACATCAACATTGAGAGTTAGGTGCTCTTATCATCCCCATTCTACAAATGAGGAAATTGAAGCAGGAATAGGTTACATGACTTGTCCAGGGTCATACATAGTAAGTGCCAGAGATTGAACTGGAATTCAGGTCTTGTGGCTCTTAAGCACATCACTTCATTCACTATACCACCTAGCTGCTTAAAGGAAGCATTACAGAAATAAATAATCAACAGTGACCAAAACGTTATATTAGCAAATAACAGGAAACAAAGTGAGTACCAATCAACTGAGGAATGGCTGAAGAAATCATATCATGAGAATGTCATGAAATGTTGAGGAGTGATGACAAACATTAAGACGTCAGAGAAAAATTCATTATGTTTGTAGGCTTTTATGATCAGTATGAAATTCGAGATGTTTAATGAGATGTCTTCTGTTGAGAGGTCCAAAGTAATCTGTGTTTTGTCCCTAGTATGATTCTCCAATGGAGTCAACTATGAGATCTAGGTGAAGGCCTTCCTACAACCATGGCCTTTACATTCCTTCATAACAGTATGAATATTGCTGTCTACTGATCACCCTCCTCCAGAAAAAAGCACATCTGCAAGGCTTCTCTCCACTAGAAATCCTCTGATAGAAAGTAAGAGATGATCTTTGGTTGCAAGTGTTCCCACACTGAGTTAACATGGAGCTGGTCATCAGAATTTTATAATATTAAACAAGCTCTGCACTCCATTTAAAGGCTTTCCTTTATTAATGACAGTGATAAGACTTCTATGTAATATGAATTCTAAGTTGGGAAATAAGAGATGTTTGTTGCCTAAAGGCTTTACCACAATGATTATATTCCTAAGGTATCGTTGTAGTGTGGATTCTCTTCTGTTAAATAAGTTAAGAGTGGTAACTAAAAGTTTGGCCACATTCGTGACACTCATGAAGTTTTTCTCCAGTGCGGATTCTCTGCTGTGCAGCAAGACTGGAACTCCTTGTGAAACTTTCCACATCGTTTACAATCATACGTTTTCTCAAAACAACGTGGATTCCCTGATGTTTAGCAAGACTGGAGTTCTCTTTGAAAGCCATTCCACACTGATTACATTCAAAAGGTTTCTACCCAGTGTGGATTTTTTTATGTCTAGCAAGATTGCCCTTCACTGTGAAAGCCTTTCCACAATGATTACATTTATAAGGTTTCTCTCCACTGTGTATTTTCTCATGATCAGCAAGACTG
>NW_020953953.1:505533-538481 GCF_900497805.2 Vombatus ursinus | reverse complement strand
TATAAGGTTTCTCTCCACTGTGTATTTTCTCATGATCAGCAAGACTGCAGCTCTTTGTGAAAGCCCTTCCACACTGTTTACATTCAAAAGGTTTCTCTCCAGTGTGGATTCTCTGATGGGCAGCAAGACTGGAGCTCTGTGTGAAAGCCCTTCCACATTGATTACATTCATAAAGTTTCTCCCCAGTGTGGATTCTCTGATGTGCAACAAGATTGGAGCTCTGTCTGAAAGCCTTTCCGCATTGATTACATTCATGAGGTTTCTCTCCCGTGTGGATTTTCTCATGATCAGTAAGGCTGGAGCGGAATCTGAAAGCCTTCCCACATTGTTCACATATATAAGGTTTCTCTCCAGTGTGGATTCTCTGGTGTTTAACAAGACTGGAGCCATATGTGAAAGTTTTTACACATAGATTACATTCATAAGGTTTCTCTCCAGTGTGAATTCTCTGATGTACAGCAAGATGGGAGTTAAATTGGAAAGCCTTTCCACACTGATTACATTCATAAGGTTTCTCTCCACTGTGGGTTCTCTGATGTAAAGAAAGATGCAACACCTGTCTGAAAGCCTTTTCACGTTGATTACAGTCAAAAGATTTCTTTCCAGTGTGGATTCTCTGATGGCCAATAAGGAGTGATTTGTAGCAGAAACCCTTCCCACATTCATTACATTTATAAAAGGTCACTCCAGTATCAATCTTTTGATGTCTAATAAGATCTGAGTTCCAACCACAGGTCTTCTCATACTGATTATATGAATATGGCTTCAGTACATTATGAAATCTAGAATGGTAAGGAAGAGTTGAGAGATTGGATACGGTTGGTTCATATGCATTATATTCATTAGGCTCCTTTCTAATGTGAATGTTCTGATGAGTAAAAAGTTTAGAGTTCTGACTGGAGGTCTTCATATTTTTACTTACATAAAGCACTTCTTCAGTATCATTTTTCTGATGTCTAATGAGGTCTGAACTCCAGCTGATGGCCATTTCCCATGGATTACCTTGATACATTTGCATTTCAGTAAGTTTCTCATGAGAATGAAAAAGCTTTACCTGTTCAGGAAAGCACCTGCTATATTCACTGTTCTGAAAACAGTCATTCCATGAGGTCATTTTCTTACAGTGATTTAGAACTGAAGACTGTCTGAATCTCTTCCTTGTTTTTTCCAACTCACAGTGACTCACTGGATTTTTATCCACTTTCATATCAGAGTTGTGGATTTCTCTCAAATCGAAGTCACAGGCACCATCACTCATGAATCTTTGCTGGCCAGATTCTTCCACAAAAACTCTCAGTTTTGTAGTCATCTCATTTACTTCAAACATGGTCTCTGCAACTGAAGAAAATAAACAATCATATAAACACAAGAAGACATGCACACCTAAGTATGTGTTCTTTCTTTGCATGGCAGAAAGTAAACTCATTTATGTTCTATTTCCCCAGTTAAAAAGAAAACTTTTCAAACTTAAACAGGCAGAATCAATCTTTGGAAATGCCATTTGGTCACAACCCTAAGAGGGTTTATTAGAAAGAGCAATGACATTGGCTCCTGACAACAAATGCGGGACACAGGAAGGCCTAGCATTCTCATTAACCTTCACAACTCAGGTGATGAGCTCAGAATGGCTGAGCTGCAGCTGAAACTAGAACTTAAACCCTGTGACTGAGTGTGCTCTGGCCACAATACCAGAAGGCTTTTCTTTAATGTACTTTCTTCAAATGCCTCTTGTTGATTATACTCATACTGACTTGATTATACTTATAATTTTGTCAGTCTAGGTCAACTTCTGCTATTCTGTACTGATCAGTTTGGAGGCACTATCACTTGGTCATTCCTGATCAATTCCATGTGCTAAACTGAGAAACAGGTTCTCTCTTTTTAACTTCCATGTAATAATATTCGGTGTTACATCCAACTTTTCTTATACTCTATTCAGATCCAAAGATATTAAGCCACTTGCTGCACATGTACAAAATATTCATGTTAGTTCACTATCTATCGTATGTCTCATATCTTGAGTCCATGATCCTTCTGTCAGGAAGTGAACAGCATGATTCACTATTGGTCCTCTAGCACCATCGCCCATTTAATGGTTCATGATGTCCAAGGAACTTTAGCTAAAATTCTTTAGTGGTAAATTATATGCAGTAAAGAATTGCCCAGTTTTTTGACCAATACATTTTCTTTTCTTTCTTTCTTTCTTTCTTTCAATTGATCAACAATCACTTGCATATGCTTTTGAGTTTAAAATTTTTCTCCCCCTTCCTCGCCACCACCCTCCTCAAGACGGCACACAGTCTGATATAGGCTATACATATATATTCCTATTAAATGTATTTTCACATTAACGATGCTGTAAGTAAAAATTAGAACCAATAGGAGGAACCACCAGAAAGAGGAAACAAAACTCAAAAGAGAAAAAAAATAGCAATTCAAATTCCCTAGTTCTTTCTTTGGATGTGGATAGCATTTTCCATCACGAGGCCTTTGGAGATGTCTTAGATCTTTGCATTGCTGGGAAGTGTTAAGTTTATCAATATTAGTCATCACACAACGTGGCTGTTATTGTGTATAACGTTCTCTTTGACCAATACATTTTCCCCCTGAACAACAAGCATGTGCATGTTTGAGGCATAATGGATTTGCACAGTGACTCTAAACCTTCATGATTGGTCATAGAATGATGTTGGCACTCTGGCAGTTATTGCATCAATCACTGAGCACTTCTAAGTGTAACATATTGTATGGGTTTCTCAACTTGTCCTCAAATTGTTTTCATGTGGCCATAAAAGCCTGACATGCATGTACGAATCTACTCCCAGCGGATGGTCAGAAGTATCCTCATTTGCACTAGAGTAGCTGCCTCCTTCCACGGCTACCTGGTAATATTATCTAATCATGTTGTCCGATTAGGGTTGGTTGTTAGTCCTTCATTCTCAAGGAGGACCAAAATGCTATCCCAATGCTGGAGTCAAGTTACAGTGTGTCCCACTGTGGCTGATCAGACCAACAGGAGCTTGGAATGTTCTACCACAGGTTGGGTACAAATAGTCCTTGTGAACATTTGGGGTGGATTCTCTAAATTTGTGCATCTTGCATTTCTTTTGAGCTACTTCAATTCTACTCTGCTCATAGAGCACAGCACCTTTTTTGATGAGGGCACGCCATGCTAAGCAGTCCTGTGCCACCGTCTCCCATGTAACACAGTCAATTCCAAAGTTCTCAAGAGATTGTCCTTGTGTTGCTTCTTCTGACCACCATGTGAACGTTTGCCTTATGTGAGCTCTCCATAACATACTCTTTTTGGCAAACGTATGTTTTGCATTCGAACAATATGGCCAGCCCATCTGAAATAGAGTTTGAATGCTTGACAGTTTAGTTCAAGAAATGACTTCAGTGCCTGGTATCTCATCCTGCCTGGTGATCTTCAGAATCTTCCTAAAACAATTCAGTCTATTAAGGAAGACTCTGAAAAGAATCTTGCTAGCAATGACTAAGAGAGAGACCTCTTATGATTGTCACAGGACAATCTATTTCTTTTACCTTTACAGAGATGGACAATGGAGGCATCCTTGAATGCCCAGGGGATGACCTCCTCTAGCCAAATAACTTGGAAAATTTCAGTCAGCTTTTGTAGGAGCGATGGACGCCCTACCTTGTAAATCTCAGCTGGAATAATAATCAGCACCAAAGGAGCCTAAGGGCATTCAAAACCTCTTCTTCAGTTGGAAATTCATCTAGAGAGTGACTGACTTCAACCTATGGTAAACAATGGCTTCAGCACTGACTGATGATGGTCCGTTGAGAACACTATGGAAGTGTTCAGCCCATCTATCCAGGATCATGTTCTTATCATTGATCAGTGAAGCTCCAACAGCACTGAATAGTTGAGCTGCACCATAGGTTTTTGACCCATATATAGCCTTCAGGGCATCACAGAAGTGCTTTGGATTGTTACTATGAACATAAAACTGAATTTCATCTGCTTTCCTACTGAGCCAAGAATCCTGCATCTCTCTAAGCTGTGCTTGTACTTTACTTTTTATGGAATTAAATGCTGCCTTCTATTGCACTATTCTGCTGGCAAACCCTGTGGAGTTCTTGTTTTTCATTTAGTTTCTGAACTTCTCCATCATTTTCATCAAACCAATCTATGTTTGTGAGTGTTCTGACCCAGATGAGCAAATGTAGTGCTATACGCCAAATTTCTGAAAGCTGCCCACTCCTTTTCTGCTCCACTGTTGCCAACTATGTGTTGGCTCAGCTTTCCCTCCAAGGTAGCAACACACTGTTGCCTCTCCGAGAAGGGCTCTAATCTGTTGACATTGATTCTTCTGGTAGTCATTTTGCCTTGGGGCTGATGCTTTTGTTGAATGTGAATATTTAGCTTAGAGAGGATAAGTCTATGATCAGTCCAGCACTCTGTGCCACATGTTGTCTTCATCACTCTCACATCCCTTCTGTCTCTTCTTACAATCACATAAATTATTAAATTCCAATGTTTACCACAAAGGTGCATTCATGAAGCTTTATTGCATTTAAGTAAATGGAAGACAGTGTTCATGATGAGAAGGTCATGAGATGCACAAGTCTTCAGTAGTAAGTGACCAACTCCATTCCTCTCAAGGACTCCCTGACACATCTGGTAGTCTGATCCTACTTTGGCATTAAAGTCACCCAGAATTATAAGCTTGTCCTCTTTTGGCACATTGATGATAAGGGTCTCCAGGTCTTCATAAAATTTTTCTTTGACTTCATCAAGGTTCATCATGGTGGGAGCATGGGCAATGATGAGGGTGACGTGACATTTTCCTGCAAGTGGCAAATGCATTGCCACGAGTCACTCCCTCTGGCAGGTATACAAGTTTATGGACTAGATTAGTTTTGATCGCAAAACCTACACCACCTTCATGGCACTCCCCTTCATTGTGACCACTCCAGAAAAATGTGTATGCAGCTCCAACTTTGATAAGCTGGCCTTCATTTACCAGCCTTTTTTCACTCAGGGCTGCTATTTAGATGTGATACCTGCTGAGTTTTCTTGCAAGAAGAGCTGTTTGTCTTTCAGTTGTACTGGATTTTGTGTTGTCTCTAAATGTGAGCACATTCCATGTGCCAATGATGAGTGGAATCCTCTTTGCAGACATTTTTGTACATTTTTTTGTGTTTCAACCATACGGTGGGATTCCCGCCTGCTACAATAATCAGGCCAGGGTTGGGTAAGCAGACAATTTTTAGGGCGCCTTTTTTTTCCTATGGTGAGGCAATTGGGGTTAAGTGACTTACCCAGGGTCACACAGCTAGTGTCAAGTGTCTGAGGTTGGATTTGAATTCAGGTCCTCCTGACTCCAAGGCCAGAGCTCTATCCACTGTGCCACCTAGCTGCCCCTAGGGTACCTTTTCTAGTCTCTTCCTCACACCAGGAGCTGAGCGGTGCAATCTTTAAGAGGTTGCTCAGACACCCAGGGGGCTGCCGAATCCTGCTGCCGCTTCCAGTGAGAAGATGACCTTATGGCCTGGGCTGCCTGTGTGCAGGATTGTGACCGCAGCTCCCAGTGTATCCCCGCCTGCTGCTTCATCACTTGCCTGTCCCTATAGGACTTTTAGATAGGTAAAATGGTAATATGTCCTTTGATTCATGTGTAAATTGGATTTAAATAAGGCAGAACTGGAAGAAGTTGTAGGCTTCACTCTCTCCTCCAGAGTTATCGCAGTCAGTGGCAATGTTGTAATCACCACACAAGAAGTCACAAATATTTGCATTCTTCCAGTGTAGACGGTAGGGTTTTGAAAAACAATCACTAGGCATTAGCATTAGAATCTACCTTGAACCACCATGGACCATCACACACATTCTACAAAAACAGACTGTCCATTGCTTCTCATTGCTGTGTTAAGTCTACTTTCTGATTTGAACTTATCTTCTGCTTATGTTGCTATTTTTCTATCTAGCAGATTTTCAAAGGAATTAGTTGGCAAGCCAAGTCAGTTATTCCATAGAGTTTCTGTGAGAGTGCAGCCAGTGTGCCAGTGGTAGAAAGAAGAAAGTTAGTCTGAAGAGTTCTTTCCTTACAAAGGTAATTATTATTATTATTATTATTTTGCTTTTTGGTGAGGCAGTTAGGGTTAAATGACTTGCCCAGGGTCACACACAGCTGGGTAAGTGTCAAGTGTCTGAGGCCAGATTTGAACTCAGGTTCTCCTGACTCCAAGGCTGGAGCTCTGTGCACTGTGCCACCCAGCTGCCCCCACAAAGGTTGTTTTACATATAAAAGTGGTTTAATAAAAAAAACTAAAGCAAATATGCAATTCAACTTTAAGTACATTTACCTTTAATATACAACTCGTCATTAGCCAAGAGAAATAAATATTTTATATAGTAACTGCTCATTTATTCGTTGTTTGGGGGCTAAAAAAAATTGTTTCCATCTCAAAAAGAGATGTTATCCCCCAGGAGTTCAAGGATGCCTCCGTTGTCCATCTCCATAAATGTAAAGGAAATAGATTGTCCTGTGACAATCACAAGGGGTCTCTCTCTTAGGCACTGCCGGCAAGATTCTTGCCAGAGTCCTCCTTAAAAGCTGATCCTTCACCTCAAAGATGGTCATCTACCTGAGAGCCACTGTAGCTTCAGAAAGGGCCAGGGAATGGTTGATAACAGTGTCTGCTGCCCGACAACTCCAGAAGAAATGCCAGGAGCAGAACAGAGGTCTGTACACAATGTCTGTCCATCTGACCAAGGCCTTTGATACTGCCACTTGTGAGGGCTTAGGGAAAATTATATCAAAATTTGGTTTCCCAGAGAAGGTCATCAGTATTCTATGTCAATTTCATGAAGGTATGCCTGCCTGGGTTCTGGATAATGGACAATACTCTTGCACTTTCCCAATCACCAACGGAGCGAAGCAGGGCGCTGTGCTTCCATGCTCCTGTGTTTTTTAGCATGATGTTTTCAGCAATGTTCTCAGATGATTTCAATGGGGACGAACAGGGCATCAAGGTCAGCTACCACACTGATGATAAACTATTTGATTTTAAAAAGTTACAAGCTAAGACTAAAGTAGAGGGAGAATTGATACATGACTTTTTGGTTCGAACACGATTATGTACTCTATGCAATCTCTGCAGCTGAGATGCAACAAAGTACAGATCAGTTGCTCGTGCTAATTTTGACCTAACAATTAACAACAAAAAAACACAGGTTCTCCACCAGCCAGCACCACACCGTCCACATGTGGAACCATCAGTTACAGCAAATGGAGAAGTTTGGAATGCTGTGAATAAGTTCACTTACCTTGGTAGTGCACTTTCCATGGATGTACACATTGATAATTAGGTTGATGCACACATTAGTAGAGCTAGCTCAATGTCTGGGAGGCTTCGAAGGAAAGTGTGGGAGAGAAGAGGTATCAGACTGACTGCTAAACTGAAAATCTATAGAGCCATTGTGCTGACCTCATTGTATGCTTGTGAAACTGAAACCTGAACAGTATCCCAGCACCATTCCAGGACTGAATCGCTTCCGTTTGAATTGCCTTAAGAAGATTCTGAAGATCACCTGGCAGGATAAGGTGCCAGACCCTGAGGTCCTTTCTAGAACCGAACTGCCAAGCATTCACACTCTGCTTCAGAGAGTGCAACTCTGACGAGCTGCCCACATCGTCCGAATGCAAAACATATGCTTGCCAAAAGGAGTATGTTATGGAAAACTCACACAGTGCAAACATTCACGTGGTGGTCAGAAGCAGCAATACAAGGACACTCTCCAGGTGTATCTCAAGAACTTTGGAATTGATTGTGTGACATGGGAGACACTCCCACCGGACCACTCAGCATGGTGTGCCCTCATCAGAGAAGGTGCTGTGCTCCACGAGCAAAACAGAGTTGAAGTAGCTCAAAAGAAACATGAGTCGCGCCAATTTAGAGAATCCACCCCAAATGTTCACATGGACTGTTTGTGCCTGACCTGTGCTAGAGCCTTCTGAGCTCATACT
Organism: Vombatus ursinus; assembly: GCF_900497805.2. Classification (NCBI taxonomy): domain Eukaryota; kingdom Metazoa; phylum Chordata; class Mammalia; order Diprotodontia; family Vombatidae; genus Vombatus; species Vombatus ursinus. The sequence continues at coordinate 530,484 of NW_020953953.1, read as the reverse complement.
ATTCTGACCAGCCACAGCTGGACACACTGTAACTTGACTTCAACCTAGGGATGTCATTTCGGCTCTTTTCAAGAATGAAGGACAATAATCAACCATTTTCCACCTCATCTATACGTAAGGGACTATTTATGCTATATTTTCATTACAAATTGAAACACAGCCAATGCTTGCTTAACCCAAGTGGACCCTTCTACAGACCTTCTCTTCTTGCTGGGCACCCCTTCTCTGTGGTTCTGCAGCCAGAGCAGCTTCAGGGCCTACAGCGGAGGACCCTGATGCTGTCACCCTGAAGTACTGCAGCTCCTTGGGGTTTGATTTGCATAATGCAAATTTATGCAAAGAGACAACTGTCGGGGAGTAAAGTGGATAGAGAATTGGGACTAGCAGTCAGAAAGAGGAGTGTTCAAATCCCTCAACAGAATCTGACTAGCACCGTGAGCCTGGACAAGTCACTGAAACACCACACGCCTTGTTTTCCTCAATTACAAAATGGAGATAAAAACAGCATCCCTCTCTCAGCATTGCTGTGAACACCAAACGAGATAATTCTTTAATGCACTTAGCCCAGTAAGGGGTACAGAGTAGACACCACAGGAATATCAGTTATAATTGTTATTGTTATTGTTATTATTATTATCATTATTATTATTGTTGTTGTTGTTAAATCAAATTGATGCAGAACCGAACTGAAGGCTGGGTTTGTTAGGCGTTTAAGCAAATACTGCCAACTTCTGTTCAGTCAAAAAAGTCCAACTTTGAAATTAACTTCCTATGTTATGTTCTGTTCAACCTTATCAAAGTTGTAATTTATTTGATTAAAAATACCATGCCTATTCACCAAAATCTGTAAAATAACTCTGAATTTAAGTCTTATAAGTAATAGTAAGCATGAAATCTTACTGGATTGAAAAAAAAATGCTTACAGAAAGCCCCACAGTAAATTTTTATAACTGAAAGTAGAATAAAATTTTGTTTTATAAAACATATAACTATGTTTTATATTATGTGAATGACAGCATTAATTTGGATCTTTGTGGGGTAAAAAGTTATCCAGGTCATTATAGCAAGCACTTGATACATAAATTTAAAATATTATGAGGAACAGAATAAATGACGGGCTAGGTGGAGCTTCACAACACACTTTCTTTTTGTTCTAGAAAAGAGTTCTTAGAACAGAAGATTGGGAAACTACGGTTTCAGAGTCATGGTTGTTCACTGTATTGATAAATGTTGCTACAGTATAAACTGTTCTAGTTCTGCTGACATCTCCCTACGTCAGTTCAGGCAATTTTTCCCGGGTTTCTTTGACACTGTGCCTTTCACCATTTCTTATGATTCCATAATGTTTCATTATATTCTTAGACTGGCATTTCTTCAGTCATTTCCCAATACATGGGCACCATCTTGTTTCCAAATCTTTGCAAGAACAAAAAACAGCAGCTACAATTTTGCGTTGTATAAATGGGTCACCTTCCTCTTTCTGTGATTCTTTAGTTCTATACATTTCTTTGCATTTCTAATGCAGTTACCCTCCTGTTTTTATGGGTAGATTCATATCACACACATTCATTATGATAATTATAGGATCATAGTTTTATCATGAAGTCCACCCCCCTCTTCCTTACTACAGATGAGGAAACTGAGGCTCAGAAGTTCAATTACTTGCCAAGGATCCCACTGCTGAAATGTGTCTAAAAACAAATTCCATGTCAGCTGTTCCTGCCCCCAAGTCTAGAACTCCCTTCACTGTAACACACAGAAGCCTCTTGTGATAACAGCCTTCATGATACCTACTTTCATCTCACTCACCTGGACAGGAGTTCCTTAGGCCTTTTTGCTTTAGCATCCCTGGTATATCCCCTTGCCACAAAGGACCGATCAACTCTTCCCTAGGAACTAGAAGCCCTGGGCATATGGAATAAGGAAAGGGTGAGGGAAGAGAGAAAGATCGAATTTCATCTATTTCATCCATTCAAAGGTTTCCAGGACTACTCAAAGATGGTTTCCATGGTACTGGTTTCGGGGATCTTCGAAGGGGGGTCAGAGATCATGCGGCTGTCCACCTTTACTCACCTGTTCACAGAAGGACGGACACATTCCATTATTTGTTATATAGAAATCAGAGGCCGTTGGTAGTGTGGCGGTAAAAGGTCTGAACTTGGAGTCAGAAACACTAGTTCAAATCAGCCTCGGACACTTGGTAGCTGTGTGCTCGTAGGCAAGGCATGTTTGCCTTAGTAACCTCAAGTATGAAATGGAGATAATAAGAGTACAAAATTCACCGGGCTGTCGTGAGGATCAAATGATGATTATAAAGTACTCTGCTGAGCTTCAAACTTGGAGCAGGTATATAAAGAATGCAAATTCCCTTCTCTTCCTTTCCCTTCCCACCATCTGGGCTGCATTTGAAGGAAGGATGAAGGAATGAGGATAAACGTGCTCTCGTAGGCAGGATTAAGAGTACCGAGCTACTGACTTAGTACCTCAGAGTTACCAGAGGACACGGTCCTTACCCAGGGACAGCAGGTTCTGGACATTCTCCAGCATGACCTCCTTGTACAGCTCTTTCTGAGAATGGTCCAGGAGGCCCCACTCCTCCTCAGTGAAGTCCACAAGCACATCCTGGAATGTCACCAGCTCCTAAACCATCAAAAGTCACGATTTAGAACTGAGAGACTCCAGAATTCATCTAGTCTAACCCTATCAACTTGAAGGAGAAAACTGAAGCACAGAAGGGACTTGCCCAAAACTCATATAACCGTCATGAGCATCACAGCCAACACTTGAAACCATAGTCAATAACAGCCCAATGGAATGCTGAGAAACGTATTTTACATTTGCAATTAGAACCATGGTGGAATAATAAAAGCTGGAGAAATATCTTACTAAGAAATGTTTCTCCCTACGGAACCAGGGAGAAGGTATGTGCTCTATCACTGAGGTGTGAGAATCTGTGAAGGAGGAGAGGTGGCATGAAATTCCTCCTCAGCAGAAGGGCCATAAGTGATACGTTAAGAGAATTATACGAGTAGTTTGTGAGAAGCTGCCAAGTATTGTGTATTTGGGGAGAAAACATTACCAGTGATTACTGAAGAGGGGTAAAGTAAAAGGAGTTATCTACTTAATTTCTTTTTTTTTTTTTTTTAAAGGCAATCGGGGTTAAGTGACTTGCCCAGAGTCACATAGCCAGAAGTGTCTGAGGCCAGATTTGAACTCAGGTCCTCCTGACTACAGGGTCAGTGCTCTATCAACTGCATAACCTAGTTGCCCCTACTTAATTTCTTAAAAAGCTTAAAGTCAGTCTTATCTAGATGAAAGCAAGAAAAGAACTCTTTGCTTTTGCTTTTTGCTAGGCAATGGCGTTAAATGACTTGCCCGGGGACACCCAGCCAGAGGCCAGATTTGAACTCAGGTGTTCCTGACTCCAGGGCCAGTGCTCCCTCTACTGCACCACCTAGCTGCCCCGAAGAAAAGAATTCTTAAGAGAGGTCACTCACATTCTGGCCTGGCCTGAGGGGTGTGAGATTTGGTTTCCAGTCAAGTGAAGAATTATCTATTACAATACTGCGGGCCTGAGGCAGCGCTGGGAAAGGTGTGTTATAGCCAAAAAAAATTTTTACGTTTTTGCTTTATGATTATTTTCACTTGCTAATGGAATATATTCACTCACTTTAATATTTAGTTATATAGAAATAAGAATAACTATGATGGGGAAAGGAGATCTTCATTTATTAAAAATGTACTATTTTATTAAATAGGGTCAGAGATTGATAGTTTATGAAAAATAAAATATCAGACATACCCCTGGAACTCTAAAACATTTGGAACTAAGAGTCAACAAGATGAGTGAGGAGGGCAGACTGATGGATAACATATATAAGGGTGGCCAGATCAGTAAATCTCTTGATACTTGGGAGAGGTCATTTATTTTTCCAACCTGCTACATGCAGAACTCGTGCTTGGCTAATGAACTTAGTATGTTAGACTCTTCCATTTTCTAGTAGAATCATGCTTCACTTTTTCAGATGTCCTATTATTTTGGAGCAATCCCTTTTCTCAGGGATAAAAATCTTCACTTTGTCATCATTTTGATTTCTTCCTTAAAGCATTTTATTGGTTCTGTTTGTAATTCAAATTTCACTTCCAGCTTCTTTTGATCCCATTGTTGGACTTCTGAATAATTAAAGAATTTGTTACTAGTTTCCCACTTTTTGAGATTCCCAAGAATTTACAAAATTTTCCTTTTCACTAGAGTCTCCTGAGTCATGATCCTTCTTTGTATTATATTTACTCAGTGCAAGCAGTCTTCTTACACTTTACTTTCCACTACCAACTCTTGGGTCTAATGGCACCTGCCTCCTTGTTATGCCAGGAAGAAGATATGCCATATCTAGGCTCTGGGCCTTTTCTCTGCCTCTCCAAAATGGCTGAGAATTCTCTGCCTCCTCATTTTGGCCTCCTGGATCCTTTCAAGTCTCAACCAAAATCCCACCTTCTACAGGAACCTTCTTCCAGGTCCTCTTTATTCTAGTGCTTTTCTTCTTTCAATCACATCCCATTTTGCACAGCCCTCCCTCACTTAAATCCAATTCACTTGCATGTCACGGCATCATCTGTCTGATGTCATCATCTGTCTGATGTCATGGTCCTCTTCCTCTTCGAGAAAGAACAGCACTGACCTGTCTGTACGTAACTGTGTGCTTGATGTCATCCCTTTGACTGTGAGCTCCTCGAGGGCAGGCACTGCTGTTTGCCTCTCTTTGTCTACCCACCAGCAAATACTGTGCCCTGGTACATAGGAGATGCTCAGTAAGTGTAGAGTGAATAACTACTTGCATTCTCTCCTTTTCAGAACCTCTTCATGTGATCTTACATTGGCTTCTTTCCTTCATTCTCTCAGAAAGTGAGAGACTTGTCTTTGTGAAGGCCAACCATCTACAAGGGCATTTGATCCCTCCTGTCCTGTCCTCTCCAAGAGTTTGTACCCTTGACCATCCCCCCCAGTTTCTCTTTTTTTAACCTTTTTCTATCAGCTGGTTCCTTTCCTACTGACTTTAAACATATCTGTCTCCCCCACTCTTAAGGAAACCTTCACTAACCCCTCCCACCTGAGGTCCTTCTACCTCTTTTCTTAGCCAAACTCCTTGAAAAATCTGTCTTGACTCTACTTTCCTCTCTCACTCATTCCTCAGCCCCTGACAAGTTGGCTTTCCCCCTCACTCTCCTAAGATATGACTGAACTCTTAATAGCCAAATCTGAAGGTCTTTTCTCAGTCCTCCTCCTAACTGACCTCTCTTCTTCAGACAACACTGTTGACCATGCTCTCCTCTGGGATCCTCACTCATGTGGTGGTTTTCTCTCCTGCTTTACCTCCTATGTGTCTGACCACACTTTTTCAGTCTCCTTTGGTGGCCTGGCAACCACATCACAACCCCGACTTTTTCATATTCCCCAAGGCTCTGTTCTGGGCCCTCTGTTCTTCTCCATCTTGGATTGACTGAATTATCATCTCTGCAGGTCACTGCTCGATCTTTAAACCAGCCTCAGCTTGGTGAAGCTCTCATCAGAATCTATCACATCAGCCGAGCATCAGGGTACATCTGGACTTTGTTGTGGCTGTGGGAAATCAGGAGACCACGAAGTAAAACTAACAGCCTGAGCCTTTGGTCCCCTGAGCCACCAAGACTGGAGGAGGGTCTCAGTACCTTTAAGGGGAAAACATCCACCTTCTTGTGTCAGAAGTTAGGTGGCAGAAGATTGAATCAGGCCGGGACTAGAATCAGAAAGACCCAAGCTCATCTCCAATCTCAGAAAAGTAATAGATGTGTGACCCTGGGCAAGTCACTTACTGTTTGCTTCAGGGGAGATCTTGGCCAAAAGAAACAGAAGAGAGGGGAGGACTTGCGTGTCGGGAGGTGAGCTAGGCATGTACAAAGAGAGCAAAGTAGTGGCGCCTATGGATATGTGTGAAGTGGTTCTCCTTGCCTATAGGAATGAGGGAGAACCTAAAAAACACAGAGGGTAGCAACTGGGTGAGGGAGGAAGGAGTTAGTGCCCAAGATGAAAAAGTGCCACTGACACACTTCAAAACACAGAAGAGAGCAGAGCAGCATGCTTACTACCGTATTCAATTTTTGTAAAGAAAAGAGATGGCCAGCCTCAAAGACCATCCTCCATGTCGATGGAAATGGCCACGTTGGCTGATGCTGGTCAGGTCTGGGGATGGACTGCACTCACCTGGGGCCAGGGTGTCTGGGTCCCGAGGGCCATTCCTTCTGGCTCCAGGCTCCCTGCTTGGGCCAGGCCTTGGTCCTCTGAAGGTTGAGCTGAAGAGGGACAAGGAACACGGGGGAGATGTCTTTCCTGGGCTGGACAATGGTCTGCATGGATTTATAGAGCATGAGGTCCCAGAGGAATTACAAAGACTCTTTCCCATCCTCATTTATTCCTTCTCTTCAGCCCCACTCTCCTTGCCAACAGAGCCCAAAAAGGAGAAGGCCCTTGGGATCCCAGATGGGATGAGAACAGTTACAGCTTCATTTACTCCTAAGAACTCTCCATCTAAGTAACACTATGAGTGAGGAGACAGGAAAGTCCAACAACTGTGACCCAATTGGAAAGGTGGGGATAGCACCCTAGGTTCTTTAGGATGTGCTGGGAAACCTGGACAAGTAGCAGGGGCAGGAAGCAGCCCCAGGAGCCAGACCTGAGGAGGCTTGCTCCTGGCATCACTGAAGGACAAATGGGGAAGATGAGGCCCCATGGAAAGGGCAGCCAGCAAAAGCAGGAGGCGATGAGGGATCCTCACTCAGACCTACCAGGGACCTGAACCCGCAGAGACACCTTCCGAAAGACAGGGATCTCGGCACCAAGGAAAGAAGGCAGAGAAATCTCAGCTCCAAGGGCTCTGGTTTTCAGCCAGCCTGCTTTGGATGGGTCCTCCTGGTCCCCAAAGCCCAGCCTTGCCTCACCTCTGAGGCCCCCAAATCAGAGCTTTCCTCCAGCGGCACCCAAGGCTAAGGCCTCAGGACCCTGCCTGCCTCCCTCGCCCTCTATGCCCCAAGCCCTGCCTTCCACCAAATGGAACACAATTGCGACCAGAAGGACCCTTCTGCCCTAGACTCCTCCCAATCTTCCAAACTCCACCCCAGGGTTTGAATTCCCCCAGGCTGTCACCCACCAGACTGGTCACCCCTGAGAGCTCCTCCTGCCCCATCCCTCCCCCCTTATTCCGCTCCATGTTCTCAGCATCCAGTGACCCTGGCCTCCCTGCTGTTCCTCACAGGTGACTCTCCATCTCCAGACTGCATTTTCACTGGCTCCCACCCCTCATCTCTGCCTCTGGGTTTCACCAGCTTCCTTCATGTCTCAACTAAAATCCCATCTTCTGTAAGAAGCCTTTCTTGGTCCGCCTTCTCTTGGTCCTGTTTGAGTTCCTGAAATTTACCTTATACATATTCGGTGTGTAGGAAACAAGGAAAGAAACACATATTAAATACCTACTATGTGCCAGGCACAAGTGCTTTAAAAAATTATCTCCTCTGATCCTTAAAAAAAAAACCTCCATTATGCATTACCACCATTTTACAGTACGGAAAATGGAGGCAAACTCTCTAGAAAGTGTTTGAGGCCCATCTGAACTCAGGATTTCCTGACTCCAGGCCCAGCACTCAGTCTATCCACTGTACCATCTAGCTACAGACTTAAATATAGGTAAAAATGAATGAAGATGAATGACTGTAAACACTTTTTAGATGTCTAACCAAAAAATAAATAAGAAAGAAGTCAAGGAGATGAATAAAAGCTTAGCTATTATAGATAGCTATATAGACATGTGGAATCGAATGGAAATAGAAAGGAATATGCCTTTCCTTCAGTGGTACACTGTATCTTTAGAAAAACTGTCCATTTGTTAGGCATAAGAACTTTATAGTTAAATAGACAAAAGTTAAAATATTAAACGCATCCTTTTCAGATCCTAATATTCAATAAGGGACCATGGTTACACAGATTTAAAATTAACTGGAGACTAAATAACCTAATCTTAAAGAATAAGTGGGTTAAAGAACAAGTCAGAATCAAGTAATTTTATTAAAGAGAAAGATCATAAGGAGACAACATACCAAAATCTATGGGATGCAGCAATAGCAGCCATCAGAGAAAAATTTATCTCTAAATGCTTACATCAATAAAGAGAAGACAGAAATTAAAAAAAAACTAGAAAAAGAACAAACTAAAAATCCCTAATTAAACAAGAAATAGGAAATCCTAACTAAAGGTGAGATTAATAAAATTAAATGTAAGAAAACCATGGAACTAATAAAGCTAGACGTTGGTTTTATGAAAAAACCAATAAAATAAACCAATCATTAATGATTTTAAAAAGAGAAAAGCAAATTACTAGTATCAAAAATAAAGAGTGACTATATTGAAGATGAATTCAAAGCAATTATCAAGAGTTATTTTGCCCAGTTATATATGGAAGAATACTTATAAAAATATAAACTGCCTAGATTAACAGAAGAGGAAATAAAATACCTAAATAAGCCTATTTTAGAAATAGAAATCGAAGAGGTCAAAAATGAGCTTCCTAAGAAAAAAGTATCAGGGCAAGATGGATTTACAAGTGGATTCTACCAAACATTTAAAGATCGACTCATTCTAATACCGAATAAATTATTTGGAATAACAGGCAAAGGAGTCCTACCAAACTCCTTTTATAAAACAAATACGGTGCTAATATTTAAGAAGAGTAAAAACAGAGAAAGAAAATTACAGACCAATTTCATTAATGAATATGAATGCAAAAATCCTAAATAAAATACTAGCCAGGAGACTACAATAATATATCACAGAGATTATATACAGTGACCAAGTTGGATTTATACCAGGAATACAGGGATGGTTTAACCTAAGGAAAACTATTAACATAATTGATTATATCAATAACAAATGTTACAAAAATCATATTAAATCAATAGATGTGGTAAAAGCTTTTTGATAAAATACAACCCATTTTTATTAACACTTGAAAGCACAGGTACTAATGAAAAGAAGTACCTACCTAAAACCATCACAAACATTATTTGTAATGGGGATAAGCTAGAAGTCTCCCTAACAAGATCAAGAGTCAAACAAAAATGCCTATTATGACCAATATTGTTCAATATCACATTAGAAATGTTAGCAACAGCAATAAGAAAAGAAAAAAGAAACTGAAGGAATCAGAATGGGCAATGAAGTCATGGAACTATCTCTTCTTGTAGATGATATGATGATATATTAGGAAAATCCCAGAAATTCAACTAAAAAATTAGTTGAAACAATGAATAATTTTAGCAAAGTAACAGGATATAAAACAAACCCACATAAATCATTAGCATTTTCATATATCACCAACAAAACCACGGAAGAAGAGAGAGTAAAAGATACCCCACTTAAAATAACTGTAGACAGTATAAAATATCTGGGAGTTTAACTGCCAAGTGAGGAGAACGTGGACCTGGCAAGGCAGCATGCTGGAGGGAGCATCTCTACGTACACTGAGGTGCAGAGAGAGACCCTGGGCCTGGCACTGAAGTAAGGGAGAAAGAAAGGAGAATACCACCGAGGTTAGCAGATGACAGCTAGTAGAAATGGGACTGGGTGAAAAATGTGGACCGAATGAAACTCCCAGGAGGAGAGGCTACTGGGTAATGGCGGTGGTAGGAGAATCTGGAAACGGGCGACAAGCTGGTGTTGGGGAAATGTGGTGACGTCTCTTTTGTGCCCAAGATCAGAGCTAGTGACAAGGTGTGTGTTCACACGCATCCCAGGCTGCCTCCTGCCTACTAATGGCGGCTGCTCCTCCCGCTGGGGGCTTCTGACCTGAGCGTCCACTCTGGGGAAGGGCCCAGCCCAGCCGTCCTCCACTCTCTGACTACATCTTCACGCCTCAGCCCCTCTGGCCCACTCTCTCACTGGGGGAAGGGCCCAGCCCAGCCGTCCCTCGTTCCCCACAGACCACCAGGCCCTTACAAGGGCTCCTCCTTGTCTTCCCCTTCTCCCCTGTCCTTCCAGGTGTTCTCACCCCTCTCCTCCCCCTTCCCCCTCCCACACTTTAGAAGGTCTGTTCCTTGAGGACAGAGGGCACAGCTAGGTGACACAGTGGAGAAAGTGCCAGGCCTGGAGTGAGGAAGACTCATCTTCCTGAGTTCAAGTCTGGCTTCAGATCCTTGCTAGCTGCGTGACCCTGGGCAAGTCCCTTCACCCAGTTTGCCTCAGTTTCCTCATCTGTAAAATGAGCTGCAGAAGGATAGGGCAAACCACTCCAGCATCTTGGCCAAGAACGCCCCAAATGGGGTCATGGAGAGCTGGGCACGGCTGAAAAGCCAAAGCGGGGAGAGACACCATTCTTCCTTTTGGGGCACAGGCAGCACCAGCGCTTGGCACAGTGAGGGGCACACAGCCAGCACTTAGTACCCGCTCCCTGACTGAGGCCAGCCGCTCCCCCCGGCCCTCCTCGCGCTGCGCGGGGTCATTTGCAAAGGGGCAGCACCGCGGAAAGCGTCTCCCCAGGGTCAGGAGGGGAGTCCCGATGACGTCATCCCGAGCCCTCCCTGCCTCCAGCAGGGCCTCCAGTAAAGGAGGCTGGGGCCGGGGAGGGGGTCCCCAAGGCGTGGTGTCACCCCGAAGGCGCACGGGGCAGCCTGGGGAGCAGGTGAGGAGCCCCCAGCAGCCCCTCCCCCACCGAAGCACGCGCACGCGCGCACCATCAGCAGCACGCGTTCGCCAGCCCCTCCCCCATCGGGGCACACGCACTCACAGTCACGCACACTCACTAGCCCCAGCCCCTCCCTCTCTTGCACTCGCACGAGCTCCCACGGACGCTGTCACACTGACTAACCCGAAGCGGGTCCCAGCGTGGCTGGGAAGAGACCGCGGGGAAGGAGGGGCCACCAGGGGAGCTGGGAGGCGGGGCCGCGCCTGCGCACTTCCTACCTCCTGCCCTCCCTTTCCCTAACCTCCCAATCCCTGGGGGAAGCTGCGCCTGCGCACCACACAGACTCCCAGCATGCCCTGGGGCTCCGCGGGCAGCCTCAGGAGGAGGGGCTGAGACGGGAGTGACGTCACAGCAGGGCGTTCAGGGACGTGATTGGCTGCCGCCCAGGCAGATCAGAGCACGGGGTGGGGGTGGGGGTGACGTAATCCATATATACACATATGTATAAATATACACGTGTGAACACATGTGCATATACATAAATGGAAGCACATACATGTCCACATACATACATAATATAAAGTCTCTGAAATTGAAGAGCCTGTGTCCATCACCTACTGAGGATGTGGGCCGCACTCCTGAGTGGCTTAAAAAAAACCAAACTGCCATGTACCCATCTGGCTGTAACCCGCGCCCCCTCATTCTGACTGTCCCTAGCAAGGACCCTGCCAATTTTCACAACAGGATCAAATGGGGCAATATCTCTAGGGCTCCTGGCACACAGCAGACCCCATATGACCAGCCCAAGCCCCTTTCCAGCCTTCTTACACCTTGGTTCTCTCCTCCTCTCTGACCCAGGGACCCTGGCCTCCTGGCTGATCCTGGACCACACACTCCATTACCTGACCCTGCACCTTCCCAATGGCTGTCTCTCATGCTTGGCATGCCCTCCTCCCTCCCCTGGGCTTCCTGGGCTTCCTTCTCTTCTCAGCTAAAATCTCATCTTCTGAAAACAAGCTTTTTCTGGACCCTGACGCTGCCAGAGCCTTCCCTCCCAGTTGCTTCCCATCCATGCTGTACAGAGATTGGTTGGACACAGATGCTCACATGTTTTCTTCCCATTAGACTGATCTCCTTGGGGGTGGGACTGGTTTTTCTTTCCTTTTGTGAAAGAGTTGGGTTTGTTTTATTTCTCAGGTGGACGCTTTGTATCCACAGAAGAACAGTGCCTGCCACAGAGCAGCCACTTTCTAAATGCTTATTGGCTTGACCAAAGAAATGGTAAATGAGAGAGATTGAGAGAGACAAGGAAAGGGCTGTGTGGCCTGAGGCAACAGGAAATGAGCAGACCCAGGAGGACAAGGTCTGCTCCACCCAGCACTGCAAAGGACAACCTACCTCCAACAAGATGGATTTCATCTTTGCTGAGGCTGGGCAGGTCTGTGGATGGACTGAACTCACCTGGGATGAGGGGCTCTGGGTCCCAGGGGCCATTCACTCTGGCTCCAGGCTTTGGTCCTCTGCAGACTGAGTCGGGGAGGGACAAGGATCTCAGAGGAGGGGAGAGCTTTTCTTTGTCTACTCTTCCTAGGCCGGATGCTGATCTAGCCAGAATTAGAGTGAGGTCTCAGAGAAGTTACTTGGTTCTGCAGTCAGGGGAGAGACCCCATCACAGGAGGGCAGCAGGGAGGTCAGGTTTGGAAATGAACTGGGTCTAAAGGGGAAAAAGGCTTGCCACCCTCTCTAACTCCTTCCTTTTGGCCTCATGCCCCTCCCCCATCCTCATTCAGAGACCCGGGAGGTAGAAGGGGCTTGGGATCCCAGATGGGATGAGACCAGTCAGGGCCTCAAAGACCCCTGACCCAGAACTCTCCCTCCCAGTGATACTAGGGGTGACATATGAAGTTTGGGCAGCTGGAACCCAAAGGTAAAGGTGGGGATGGCACCCCAGGACCTATGGGATGGGATGTGATGGGGATACTGGGCAAGTGCAGCCCCAGAATACAGGCCTGGGTGGGAAGCCTGTTCCTGACATACCTGGAAGACACTCTGGAAGAAGACAGATGGGGAAGATGAGGTCCAAAGGAAAAGGCAGCCAGCACAAGTCGGTTGCAGCAAAGGGTCCTTGCTCAGACCTACCTCAAACCTGCACGTGCAAAACTGGCTTGAAAAAGGCAGAGAGCTCTCAGCTCCAGGGGAAGAAGGTGGAGAAATCTCAGGGCCAAGGGAAAGCAGAGTGGTCTCAGATGCTACGGAAGACCGCAAAGCAATCTGAACTCCAAGTTACTGTTTTCAGCCCACACTCTGATAGGGTCCTCCTTTTCCCAAGAACCCCACCCTGCACAACCCCTGAGACCCCCAGGATGGGCCTTTTCCTCCAATCACACCCAAGACCAAGACCTGAGGCCCCTCCCTTCCTCTCCTTCCCGAGCCCTGCCCTCCATCACGTGGAATGTCTTGGCTACTGGGATGACTCTTTTCTTCCCCTCTCGCCTCCTCCCAGGCCTCAAAACTCCATCCCAAGGATGGAATTCCAACTGGGCCACCCAGGCTGGTCATCTCCTCCCCCCACACCCCTCCGCCTCCTTCAGCTATCCTGCTCTGGGTCTCAGATCCTCCTCCTTCACAGTAAAGTTTCCTGGCCCACTTCTAGCCCCCCCCCCCAAAGCATCTTCTTCCTCACAAGAAAATGCCCACCTGCATCCCTCCTGGTACTCCAGGCATTCTCCTCCTCCCCTGATGCCCTCACCCTTTCAGGTAGGTGTTCCTGTGTTCCCTTTTAATCTGAATGCTGTTGGATTATAAATGTATCTGTTATACAATATTACTATATGTTTGAAAACTGTTAAATATCTAATGGCATATATTCTGTTTTAAATTAGAAAATAAAAGTAATGAGGTTTGGGGGATAAAAGAGTAGCAAAATCCTCTTAAGGGATCCTGATCTGTGAGGTTCCTTGGGACTTTCTACACAGGCTGAGTCATGAAGTCTTACCAGCCCTTCTGACAGCAGGTTGTGAAGTTTGAGGAACTGGGGCCTCTCCCAGGGAAAGTGGAGAAATTTCCAAGCTCACCCTAAAGAAAGAGTGAGTCTCATTGAAGATCATTTGGAAAATCATGAAACTGTATCTGTTAGTAATTAGTATGTAGCAAAGATACATTTTTGATACTTAGCAAGACATGAGAAAAATAAGAATAACTTCCTAGCCCTGAGATATAATTAGTGAAATGCTACTGTTTGAGGGAAACTTTCTTGAGACTTGAATCTGCCTCTATTCTAAGTTCTGATTTCAGGTATGAGTGGCTGATGGCTCTTATAAGGCCACTAGTCCATCATTCAAGGGAAATGCCGTGTGCTCCTGCAGTCTGAGAACTGTTATAAGTGGATGTCTGTCTCTGAGAAAGTTAAGGAAATGACCTTGCCAAGATGAAGGTAGGAGATTCTCGACTCAGTTTTCCTATTTCAGTAAGCAAGACATTTTCCCACATAGGTACACCTGAGCCTGGCTGTGATACCCTGGGCTCATGGTGAGCCTTCCTATATGATTGACTGTTGCCTGTAACTCACACCTGAAATCAAACAGAACTAAAGAACAGTATTGAAGCTGCTCTGTCCCTCCTGTTTAACTCACATAACAAATTCCATTGATAAGGGCAAATGTATAATGATGCCTCATTTCTTCAGAATAACAAACATAAGAGCCTCAGACACTTACTAGCTGTGTGACCCTGGGCCAGTCACTTAACCCAGATTGCCTCCCAAAAAAACAATGGGAGAAAAACCCTGCTGGTGACTTTTGACTGAATAATATATGCTAGTATGGCACTATTGTAGGGAGGAATCATTTAAAATTGTTGTTTGAATTGTACATAATAGAGACTGAAGCCTTATGATTGATAGGGTATTTAGTTTCTAGGATATGGCTACCATACCATCCTTTCATTATGTTAATATGATCATAATATCCTCTGGGGGTGAGGGGGAAATGATTGGAATCAGATTTAGATTTGTTGTTGTTGTTGGGGTTTTCTTGGTAGAAATACTGGAGTGGTTTACCATTTCCTTCTCCAGCTCATTTTACAGATAAGGAAACTGAGGCAGTTAGGTAATTTTCCCAGGGTCCCACAACTAGGAAGTATCTGAGGCAAGATTTGAACTCAGGAAGAAGATACTTCCTGACTCCAGGCCTGGCTTTCTCTCCACTATGCCATCTAGTTGCAGATTTAGATACAGATAGTATAAAAAGGAATGAAGACGAATGAACGTGAAATTTTTTGAGATTAAATGGAGCAGGAATTTGTCTGGTGTGTTAGGAATTAGTGATACTCAAGGATGTGGCTATTGGCTTTACCTGGAAGGAGTAGGAGCTGCTGGGCTCTGGTCAGAAGGCCCTGTACAGAGATGTGATACCAGAGAAATATAAAAACCTGGTCTCCCTGGGCAAGGAAAATTTCCTTTAAAAAACATAGATTTTTTTTCTATCAGTATCTTTTGTTTTTACATTGTTTAGATTTCCCTCTGCATCCCTCTCTGTCCCCCTTTCCAGATAGCCATCCTTTATAATAAAGAATTTTTAGAAGAGGAAAAAAATTGGCAAAATTGGTTGATACTTTTAAAAAGACAGGATTTTATACGCAGTGTCCCACACCTATGGATCCCAATCTCTGCAAAGACGTAAAGGGGGAGATGCCTTCTCATGCCTCTTCTTTGGGGCCGAGTTTGTTTGTTATATTTTTGCAACATTTTGTTTCATTTGTTTTGTCTTGGCCTTTCCAGTTACATTGTTGTCATTGTGTAGATTTTTTTCTCGGCTCTGCATCAGTTCATGGAAATTTTTCATGCTTCTTTGTATTCATCATGATTGTTGTTTCTTATAGCGGTGACTGTCAGTTACATTCACATACTACAGCTGGTTTAACCTCCCCCAGGGCAGCTTTATTCTCCATCTCAGAATCTGCCCCTTAGAATTTTATTGCCTCCTGTGAGGTGTCCCAAGTGCATAGACCAGTCGTGGGGTGGCAAGCAAGGACCAGATATTTGTGATGCTTCAAGAGTAAGAGACAGGTCATTGTTGTCCATTGTTTCCAGATGAAAGGTCTTGACATTGTACAACTAGTACTTGTCACAACCCTCGTGGGGCCTTCCCCGGGGTTTTACATTCCCCATCTTCTGTTCCCCTCACCCCAACTCCGTCATTCCTACTCTCCCTGCATCTCAGTGCAGGTACCTGGAGATGAAGCTTCCAGTCAGTTCCTCAGTTATTATCAAGCATCTGGGTACAGAATGCTGTGCTAGAGAAAGGGGGAGCCCATGTTTAGGCAAGCATGACTTCTGCCTTTGGACTTCCAGCACAGCTGGGGGAGACAACCCGGACCCCAAATTCTTGTCATTTGATTCTTCTAGATGATGTTCTTTGACTGGAATTCAGAAACTGCTCATGTGAAATATTACGCAATAAGTGTGCCTTGGAGAGGTGCAGAGTGCTTTCTGAGGTCTGAGGGATGAAAGGTTATTACTGTCAGATGAAGGCTTTTGGGAGCAGGTAGCGTTTGAGTTGAGCACCAAAGATCAGGAGATGTTGGGCAAGTTGGAGCTGTGAAGACGTGGAGGAAACCAAATTATAGAGGCTGGACTAGGGACACAGACAGTGAGCGTCATCTGGAGTGCAGAGTGCAGGGAGGGGAGTTTGAAATGAGGTCAGAAGATGGGTTGGTGCCAAAATCTAGAGGACCCTGAATGCCAGGCTGAGTAATTTGAATTATGCTCAATAGCAAATATGAGGTGGTCCAGAGATTTTCAGTAGAGAAATTACGTGTCCAGTCCTGTGCACAAGGAGAATAAGTCTGCCATTGGTGCAAAGTCTAAACTGGAGGAGTGAGAAAGTAATAGGCAGGATGACCTGCCGGGACCTTATTGCAGGAGCCGAGGTGGGTGTAAAGAGGGCCTCTCTGAAGAAGGTGGCCATGAAAATAGAGAAGAAGGAATGAACGGGAGAGACGGCAGCTTGGGGCCGGAGACATAGAAGAGGGAAAAGTCAAAAGTGACATCGAAGTTTCAACTGTGAGACCCTGAGGGGACCACAGGGCTATTGGAAGAAATAATGGAAGTCAGAAAGAGAAGCAGCTGTGGGAGAGGGACCATCGTTTAATGGATCACTAAGCATTTATTAAGCACCTAGTGAGTGCCAGGCACCGTGCTGAGTCCTGGCTCTGGACACGATGTGTTTGAAGTGGCAGCACGTTGGGTAGAGATCTTGTAGGCATTTGGAGATGTGGGCTTGGGGTTTGGGGCAGAGCATGTGGAGATGTGAAGAGAGGCAACCATTGGTGCCATTGGAGGGAAGGAAATTACTTAAGGGAGTGGGGGAAAGAGGTTCAGAGCAGAATCTTCAGGGAAAGGTTCTCACCTGCGGGCCCTAATTATGATCCCATCTCCGCTGCGGGGCCCATCTTTCGCCTGCCCGGATGTCATTCAGAGCCCCTATGTGTCATTGTTGCCACGTCTACCTTCCCTGGAGGAGGAAGAGAGGAGAATTCCCTTTTGAGAAGGCTCTCTGTCCCCAGCATTTTCCTACTTCTTCCTCATGAGCAGGACATCCTGTTTCCAAACCCAATGTGATCTTCCAGTCAGAGCAAAGTGACACGCCGTGGCTGCTGGAGAGAGAAGCACCGAGAAGCATTTTACCAGGTGAGGGAATGGATTTGAGGTAGGTGGGAGTCAGTGCAAGCAACAGGTCACAGGGTGAGTGGGGCATGACATGTCTGAAAGCCGTCCTCAAACACACAGCGCAGAATTGGCGTGTGTGTGTGTGTGTGTGTGTGTGTGTGTATTCTCACATTGGGAATATTTTATATATAATATATACACAGAATATACATGTGTGTATATATGTTGTAAGTAAAATAAATGCTCACATTGAGAATATTTTCATATATAGGTATATAAATATACATATATTTATGTATAATCATATAAATATATAATATATATGGAATATGTGCATATGTTTTATTTATATATTATACACTCTGTGTGTGTATTTCCAATGTGGGGTTTGTTTTATTTAGCTGTACATGGTTTTTGTAACAGGGGTGTTGTTTTTCTTGCTTTCTCAATGTGTGGGGGGTGTGGGGGGGGACAAGTAAGATGCGAAGGAGAGGAGGATCTTCCTTTGAAAAAATAAATTGAATTGAAAATTAAAAAGAGATTTCTTCTTAAGTCTAGTAGCATTTCTGAAGTGCTTCCTGTGTGCCCTGCCTGTGTTTAAAGGACCCCAGGCTGGTCGAGACGGTCTGAGGCTGTGACATAAACCTTTTCACAGATCATGCCTTCTGATTCCAGTGCCTTCCCTCGGGGGATTATTTCCAACTTATCCAGTCTATAGTTTGTGTGGATCTAGGTGTTCACATGTTGTGTCCCCCACCAGATCTCCCCTTTGCCTTTCTTTGTAACCCCAGCACTCAGGGCAGTGCTGGCCAATAGTAGGTGTTTAATTAATGTTCACCTCAATCAGTAACTTTCCTGACATTTTCCCCACTATCCTTCCTGTTATAAAGATGACCCCAGACTCGGTTCCGAAGACTGGTGTCTCAAAGACTTTTTATTAAAGAGGTTGTAGTGCACCATTTCGATTCTCTAGAGAAGCGGGTGCACTCCCTTGGGAGGAGAGAAAATGCATGAGGTAAAAGAAGCCAGAGCAATCTTTATAGTTAGTAATTGCCTGACTCCTCCCTTCTGGATAAAGATTGGTCCTAATCCTTCTGGGTTACAATCTTCCTTATATGCCCCACCCCTAACATATATTATGTGACTAGAATTGTGTTATCACTCCCCCTCCCCCACAGAGAAGTTAGCCTGTCTGTGCTGATTTCTTACCTACTTATGTGGAAACTTAACTCTCTCATTTCTCACACTTCCCTCGTCTCTGAGAAAATCTAGTACTTCCTTATTTGTACAGCTTCCCCTTGTGCTTAGCAATTCCCCTCCCCCCCAACTCCTCCTGCCTCCCTCCCTTCAAGAACACTGTTCCCAGGATCATTCCCTTTTGGGCTCACCGGTCTCTTACATCTTCATTCCTTTTCTCCCACCTGCCAGGATCCCTAGTCTGCCCTGTCCTTTTTTTCCCTGCTGAGACAAGACTGATTTAAACACACAGACTAGATCCACTGAGGATAAGAGAATACAAAACCCTTGGGAATGATTTCCTTCAGCTAGCTGCATGAATGGCAAGTCTCCATTGGTGAGCACTGACCCCCTCCTTCGACATCATGGAGGTGATGCTCAGCCTTTGCCAGGGGAAGCCTGGACATGGACGGACCACAGCCAGATGGCCTGGTGGGGGGTTGAGAAATCCTCCATGGAGAACGCTCAGAGAGATGAATGGCAGGGGGAGGGAGGTACTGGAGGAGACGTCGGTACGTTTATATCACAGCAAATACAGCATCAAACAGAGTCAGGCGTGTTGTCCAAAAATGCACTTTCTGCCCCCGTTATGGCTTTACTACTGTCAAATCAGTGACTAATGCAGAGTGGAAATGAAGTGGTCGCATGTTTTAACCTTGTGGGACAGTGGGGATGGTTCTGCAGGAGAGGGCAGTGGGCTGCAGTAATGGAATCTTCTCCCAATGAGTCTGTGGCAGCTGCCAGGCATGCTTACCTTCCCCATCTCCTCATTTGAAGCAAGGACCAATCAAAATACTTGGGAAGCGGCTGAGGTAGCACTAAGCCCACCTCCTCATGGTTGCCTAATATGGAAGATGCTTACTCCTGTCTATGAAAGTGGTGCTCCCTTGGAATCCTGGTGGGCCCAGGTGCCAGCCCACCAACACCTACCTCTTTGGTGTATTAATAAACTACTTTTTAACTTTCTCTTCCTAAGTTTTGTCTCTTTAATCAGAGTGAAGACCAAAACATAGAATTTTCCTTTTAACATGACTTGAGAGCCCCAGTTTAAGTGCTGGGGATATCTATGCAAAAGATGTGATCATGCTTCTCAGAGTTAGGGGAGGAAAGAGATTGGGGGGCATGGCATGAAGGTGACCCGAGTAGCGTTTGGAGAATCTAGGTTGGGCTGGTGGTGAAGAACTCTTCCCAATCAGGAGAGCAGAGCCTCTGGCGGGGAGCTAGAGAGCTGTTCTGAGCCAGGAGGCAGGGCATCAAAGACCACTTCTTGCTCTTAGTAGACTCATCATCATCTAACCTCTCTGACCTAGCTGGGTCCTCTCAGTGCCACAAGGCCCTCTCTGCCTGGCCCCTGAGGTGCTAGGATCATCCTTTTCCTCTAGTCAGACTCAGGGCTAAGACATCAGATGCCTGCCTGTCTCTGCCCCAGCCCTGGCCTCCATCAGCAGCAAAGCTTCTGAACAGGAGACATTAATGGATCTACAATAAAAAGGGAAGTGGTCAAATGGGAAAAAATCTTTGTATCAAAACTGTCTGAAAAGGGTTTGGTATCTAAGACAAATAAACACTAGGGCCTCTGGAGTGAGGGCTGCTCACCCGCCTTTGGTGTCCACCTGATTCACTTCTCACCTGTGGCAGTCTAATGGGACGGAGTATCTGGATGGGCGTGGCCAGTACACTGGAGTGAACTGAATGCCAGGGACCTGGAGCACGTGGCCAAGTGAGAATGGAGTTGGGATTAAGGGTGGGAAGTGGCCAGTGGCAATTGGGAGGTAACAGAACCCAATTGGGAGATTGGGCAAAAGACCAGTTGATGGGACCATAGCCTCAGGTGACCGCCAGAGATTTGGCCAGGTGGGAAAGTCCAGGGTTTTTCCTCTTTGGAGTCCAAATCCCATCCCCATCAGCACCACCCTACCCACCACTCTCCCTTACAAGATAAGGTGCAGGAGGGCAGGGACTGTCTTTAACAAGCTGGTGGGGAAAGCTCCCTTAGTGTTGGCGGTGGGATAAGGCAAGTCAAGAATGGAGACAGGCCAAGGTAGTAAATGTTTCCGGGCTAAAGGAGAGTTAAGTCAGAGTGGGCAAGTCTGGGGCCCAGGCTGCAGGGAGGACTGGCACATCTGCCTGAGGGCATGATGGTGGCTGTGGGGAAAAAGGGAAATGCCTGGGAGCAGCAGGGGGTGAAGGGTGGGCATATCCTCGTGAGGAAGAAGATGAGTGTAGCAGGGGCAGAGCTGGAAGGAGGAGGGTCTGAGTCCCAGAGCAGGGCAAGGGACAGGGTAAGAGAATGATAGAGGGATAGGGAGGAGGAACAGCCTGGTGGGTGTGGTCAATGACATTGGAAGCTGGGGCGCAGAGTCTAGAAGAGAGGGAAAAGATTGGAAACACCACTTAGAGATGACCTTCTCTGGCCATTTAGGGATGAATGGAAGGAAAGATGGAAGACTTTATATAGTGGGTATGAATGGCCCACATGAGGCTTTTTTCATTGTTTTATTTGTGACTGCATGTAAGGAGCCAGTAAACAAGCAGAAATGGAAAATTAGAGAAAAACTGGGAATGACACTGAAGGGGAGAAGATGGGATGGACTGGGCCCATTTCTGCCTGTAAAGGCATTTGCCTTGGCAACTAGAGGGGTGACTTCTTCATGTGAGACCAGGGCAAAGGGGAAATGAAGGCATCTGATTTATACAAGATGAGGAGATGAGAAAATTCTTGGAACATGTCCAATATTTTTAGGAAAATATGAGGCCAAGTGTTCAGCGAAGAGTGTTGGGGAAGCAAATCAAATAAGTGGGTTGGGAAGGAATGAAAAGATCTGGAAAAGCTACTCTAGTGAGGGAGTCAGCTAGGGAGATGTAAAAAAAAATTCCTTGGCACAGTAAGCACCCAGTTGAGATCATGTAACCTAAATTTGTAGTGAGCCAGACAGCCCTGTTTCATGATTTTCTCTATCTTCATTCAGCTACATGTGAGTAGGAATGAAACAGTTGTAAGCCTGGGCTGAGATTTAAAAGACATCTTAAATACAGGTACCGTTGATGCGGTTTAGGGGTTCAGGGGTCCTGGGACCCCAAAATCACAACATGCGGGTCCTGCCCGAAAGAATTCAACCCAAGCCTTCTTTCAGCCAAAGGCAAGGTTTATTAGAACATCCATCATATTGGGCAGACTCTTAAGGAGTCTGAACATGAGTAAGCAGTGGCTGGATTTTAAGAATCTAAGCAATGGCTAGATTATAAGAATCTAAGCATCTTAATGGAGACAAGATGGACCGTATATACAGAAAGACTATGGGAGGGACTTAGGAATGGCCAGTAAGCTGGGGTGAACAGGACTCCTGGGACCTGGACCTCTTAGCCAAGGGAGAATAGAGCCTAGCTAGGATTAAGGGTAGGAAATGGCTGGGGGCCATACATAGGGGCAAGACAATGGAGGAGAGATTGGGTGTAGCCACAATGAAAGGCCAGTTGATGGGATCATAGCCTTAGGTGAAAGCCAGAGATTTGGCCTTGTGGGAAAGTCCAGGGTTTTTCCTTTCTGGGGCCCAGATCCCAACCCCATCACTGTGACTGCCCCAGTGTCCCCCAGGTAGAAAATGTCTGAATCTAGTGCTCTGTCCATTGTGCCCCCTGGCTGCACACATGGTGGAAAATAACTTTGCCCCATAGAGGAAGCTTCAAATAGGGAGAAAAATGGATAAGAGACTTTTTAAGGTAGTGTTCCATCTGGGACTGGGATGGATGGAAGACAAGGTGGGGTGAGAAGTGGGGTCACACCATTTCAATGCTCTATTACTAGTGTCGATTCCATCCCCTTCTCCCACTTAGTTTTTCTTTCTAAGCACCGAGGAAGGGGCAAAGAGGAAAGATCAGAGGATATTATGGAAAAAACTAATTAATTCTTATAATAAAATGTACATGGGATGAATGCCCCTGTAAAAACAGAGGAGAGTAGCAGAATGCATTAAAAAGCAGAATCAGCCAACATGTTTTAAACAACCTTGATTCAAAGAATCACAAAGTATTAAAAATGAAAGAATGGCATTCTGTAATATCTTTTGGAACCAGGCCCCTAAACTCATTCAATTCTGTGCCCTCTGATGCCATGATAACCACTAGACTCTAGACCTATATATTAAAGGGATCATAGAAAGAGGAAAACTGTGTAAATTTGTATTTAAACAACACGAAATTACAGCTTCTGGGTTTTTTTGTTTTTTTGTTTTGGTTTGTTTGTTTTTGTTTTTTTGGTAAGACAATTGGGGTTAACTGACTTGCCCAGAGTCACACAGCCAGTGAGTGTTATGTGTCTGAACTCAGGTCCTCCTGACACCCGCACTGTTGCTCTATCCACTGCGCCACCTAGCTGCCCCCAGCTTCTGTTTATTGTTGTAAAGATCTGGAAATAAAGACAATGCAGATGATTGGGAAATGGCTAAAGAAATGATGATGTAAGAATATAATGGAAAATTATTGAGCCATAAGAATGGTGAAAGGCAGTGTCAGAAAATCCCTTGAAGAACCCTCTGAACTGATGTAGGGAGAAGTGAATAGAACCACAAGCAGAATTTAATCTTTAGCAACATTGATCCAGGCGATGAATAAATACACTCCAGAGTAGGAGTTCCTCCAATCTTTTGTTTTTAGAACTCTTTTCAGGAACAAATATAAATTCTATTGTGAAGTTCCCTAATGATTTAATATACTATCATAGTATTTTAAATTTATGCATTTTTATTTTATGAATTTGGAATTTATTTAATGAGAATAACCTAGAAAACTTCTGCCACCAAAGTTACAAATTAATACTTTCATTTCACTGTGCAATTATAAAATATATAATTTTATTCTACTTTCTATTATATAATTTTAACATGAGGCTTTCTAGAAGATTCTTTTTTTGTTTGGTGTTTTTTTAGGCAATTGGGATTAAGTGACTTACCCAGGGTCACACAGCTAGTGTCAACTGTTTGATCTGAGGCTGGATTTGAACTCACGTCCTCCCGATTTCAGGGTCAGTGCTCTATCTACTGCGCCACCTAGCTGCCTCAAAGATTCCTTTTTTTTTTTTTAAATCCAAGGAGACCTCATGTTTACTATTCCCTCCAAGACTTCAATATTAATTTATTTATTTTAACAATTTTTGTTAAATAGGCATGGAATTTTTAATCAGATAAATCACCACTTGGAAGATGTTCAACATAATATAATATATGAGTTTCATTTCAAAGTTGGACTTCATTCTCTAAACAAAGGCCGAGTGTATTTGTTTCATAACTCAGAAACCCATCTTCAATTTGGATCTGCATCAAGTTGATTTAATGATTACAATAACAAAAATAATAACAACTAGCAATTATATAATGCCTGCTATGTGCCAGTTACTAGGCCAACTGCTTTATAGACATAATCTTATTTCATCCTCACAAAAATGCCTAAGGGTAGGTAGAGTTATCTCCATTTTACAACTGAGGAAACAGAGTCACGCAAAGGTTGTGATTTGCTCAGGATCACAGTGCTAGCAAGTGTCCGAGCTGGACCTTGAACTCAGGTCTTCCTGACTGCTAAATCCAATTTTCTATTCAATGTACTACTACCAGTCTTTTGATTTTTTTACCAGATTACAGTAAAAATGCTCCCTCATATATAGACAAAGTAGAAAATGGGGTGGGGGGGAGAATTTTATAAGCTTTCTTGTTGAGAGATGGGAATTCATATTTTGTTTTTAGCCCCCAAACTGGTCAACAAAATGAATAGCTAGTAGCTATATAAAAGATGTATTTTTCTATTGGCTAATGACAAGTAGTGTATTAAGTGGATAAAAACAACCTTTATAAGGAAAGACCTCTTCAGACCTAACTTACTTCTTTCTACCACTGGCACATTGGCTATACTCTTTTAGAAATTCTGGGGAATGACTGACCTGTGCTGCTCAGCGGTTTCCTTGAAAATCCAAGAGATGGAAGAATAGTAACATAAACAGAAAATAAGTTCAAATCAGAAAGTAACCTTAACATTGCAGCGAGAAGAAATGTAATGGCTGTTTTTGTAGAATATGTGTGATGGTCCATGATGGTTCTAAGATACTTTCAAAGAGCCTGCCATCTGCACTGGAAGAACACAAACATTTATAACATCTTGATGTAGTAATTACAGCGCTATTGAGATAAGATTACAAGGTAATCTTGGAATGAGGCAACTACTTTGGTACAGTATGAAGAAAGCAAATGAGGACCTGTGCATTCCTCTGACCACCCACTGACAATCGATTTGCGCTTGTATGTCAAACCTTTCTAATAGTTTGGAAACAATTTGATGTCAGCTTGAGAAATTGAAAGA
>NW_020953953.1:491371-505523 GCF_900497805.2 Vombatus ursinus | reverse complement strand
TCTAATAGTTTGGAAACAATTTGATGTCAGCTTGAGAAATTGAAAGAATGTTTTGTACTTTGTCAGGAGGGCACAGTTTGATAAAATAACTGCATGAACACCAACACAATTGTAGTCCTGATCATGTCATTTTGGAATCAATGAAAAGAAATTTTAGAAAATACATGAATAATGGCTATCCTAAAGAAGTGATGTGCCAAAGCAGAATGTATTATAATTCAGGAGAATTAAAAAATGTTTGGAAGTCATGTTGTGGTCCCATACAAGGAAACAGAAAAAAATTATTTTGAAGAATTCACTAGGGAAATCATTATGCTTAATAATTTAATAGATAAATATTATAGATATTCATTGTATGTGCAGCAAATAGCAAAATATCTATTGTTCTTAATTGAATATAAGAAAAGTTGGATGTAACATTGAATATTATTATATGACAGTTAAAAAGAAGAACCTTTTTCTCAACAGTGTTTGGAATTTATGAAGAAGGATCATGTGATAGCTAATCAAAACTGATCAGTACAAAAAAGCAAGAAGACCACCTGAAATCAAAACAATAAGTAAAAGAAATGGCATTTGGAGAAAATATAGAGGGGGCAGCTAGGTGGTGCAGTGGATAAGCTCCGGCCTTGGGATCGGGAGGACCTGAGTTCAAATCCAGGCCTCAGACACATAACACTTACTAGCTGTGTGACCCTGGGCAAGTCACTTAACCCCGATATATATATATATAAAGTGCAATGATGAAAAGTCATCTAGTGCTGTGGAAGGAGTATAAATAGTCATAGTGTTTGAGTTCTAGTCTGAGGTATAGGGATATGGGTCAGATCACTTAGCCATTCTGGGCTGTGGAGGCAGGACACACAAGTCATGATGACCTCAGAGACTTTCCAAGGGATCTGGTGATTCCTGCTAGGTAGATAAGGAATTTCCTCCCACTTTCTTTGTTTGAATGATTTTGGGTCTTTCACTCGGCCATCCAAAGCTCATGGACTGAGTTGTGAAGTGTAATGAGAACCCTATCCAGACTGTGTCCTAGGTCTGTTGTGAAGATCCACTGTTATTGTAGATGAAGCTCTTTGTAAATGAAATCATATGGTAGATGTGAGGTAGTGACATTTTCAAGTGATTGAATCTGCCTCTTAAAGTTTGAAAAGTCTTTTTGACTGGGAAAATAGAACATAAATCAGTTTCCTTTCTGCCATTGGAGGGAAGATGATACATTTATCAGTGTGTGTTTGTGTAATATGTTTGGTTGTTTGTTCAGATGCAGTGACCAGGTTTGAAGTGAAGGTGACTACTACAAACCCAAGCATTTCTGTGGAAGAATCTGGCCGGCTATGAACCATGAATGATGGTCCTTATGACTTTAATTTGAAAGACAGCTGTGACTGGTATCAGGGTAGATAAAAATCCAAAGAATCCTTGTGAAATTAATGAAATTGGAAAGAGCTTCATGCAGTATTCAATCCATAATCACTGCAAGAAAATGACCCCAAGGAATGAATGTTTTCAGTACAGTAGATATAGGGAATGCTCTCCTGAACAGGGAGAACTTGTTCAGTTCCATGAGAAGCCTCCTGAAATGCAAATGTATCAAGGTAATGAAGAGAAAATGGCCTTCAGCTTGAGTTCAGACCTCACTGGTCATCAGAAAAGTTATACTGGCAAAAAGCTTTATATATGTAATGAAGGAAGAAAGGCCTTCAGCTGGAAATCTAAGATCATTAACTATCATAAAATTCACACTCGAAAAAAACCTTATGAATGTAATGAAGGTGGAACAACCTTAATTCATCAATCATCTTTTCCTTACCATCCTAGATTTCATACTGGAAGGAAAACACATGCATATAATCAATATGGGAAGGCTTTTTGTTTGAACTCAGATCTTGTTAGACATCAGAAGATTCATTCTGGAGAGAAACCTTATGAATGTAATAAATGTGGGAAAGCCTTCTGCTACAAATCAGTATTTATTGGCCATCAGAGAATTCACACTGGAGAGAAACCTTATGAATGTAGTCAATGTGGAAAGACTTTCCACCAGAACTGCCATCTTGTTGTACATCAAAGAATCCACACTGGAAAGAAACCTTATGAAAGTAATCAATGTGAGAAAACCTTCTGCTCCAGATCAAGCTTTTTACACCCCCAGAGAATTCACACTGGAGAGAAACCTTATGAATGTATTCAGTGTGAAAAGTCTTTCAGATACCTCTCCAGTCTTGCTAAATACCAGAGAATTCACATTGGAAAGAAACTTTATGAATGTAATCAATGTGGAATGACTTTCACAAACAACTCCAATCTTACTATCCATCAGAGAACCCACACTGGTGAGAAACCTTATGCGTGTAACCAATGTGGAAAGACTTTCCAAAAGAGCTCCCATCTTACTGCCCATCATAAAATCCACGCTGGAGAGAAACCTTATGAATGTAATCAGTGTGGAAAGACTTTCACTCAGAGCTCCAATCTTTCTGTACATCAGAGAATCCACAGGAAAGAGAATCCTTATGGACGTAATCAGTATGAAAATGCTTCCCCATAGAGGATTCTGGGAAGATGGCAGAGTAGGTCAGAAAATTCCAGGCTCTCAAGATTTCCCCCCACAAAACAGATGTGCCTCAGGGTGAATATTGAGCAGTAAGAATGAATAAGAGTAGGGACAGAACAGCAGGTCCTCCTGGGACAATTGAAGAACTGAAGAAAAGTCCCAGGTTGAGGTTTAGTCCCTGTGAAGAGTAAATGTCTGCAGGCTAGGTCCTAGGTCTGCTTAAACAAGAAGAGGCAAGCTCTGGGGTTAGCTGGGTTGGGAGGCTGGCTCTGCTCAGCCTGTAGGAATTTTTACACCCCCTGCCCCCCCCCTTCACACACACAGAGTGAGCAGAGTCAGGCTCTGAGCCAGAAGGTGGAGGGAACCTCTGCTGACCAGGAATACCAGACCACGTATTGCAGAGACGCAATGGGAACGAGAAGGTGAGAAGGAACCAGCTCACTCCCGGTGAATGAAGAAGCAGTGGGTCAGGGAGGCTGCTGGCTGTGGGCACTTACAGGAGGTTGGAGGTCTTGGTTCCAGTTCCAGGCCAGAGGGGAGAACCGAAGGAGGATCTGAGGCTAGAGGCACCATCCCCATACCCCAGGACTATAGGTGATTATAAAAACAAAGCTACGGCCTAAGACTAACATCCCACAGTATAGACCAATATTAGTTCCTAATGAATTAATGAGTTAGATATGAAAGAACACCTCAATAGATTAAAGGAACCACGAAGAGACATTTCTGAATAGTGAAAGAGTTCGTCACCAAACAAGAAACAAAGATCATAGAAAATGGTCAATTTTTATCACAAAACACTGAAAGTTTCTAAAATTTAAGGGGAAACAATTAATTGGGAAAAGATTTGCATCAAGCTTCCCTCATAAAGGCCTTGTGTCCAAGGTATATAAAAAGGAAATCCCGATTGCAGGCAGCTATGTAAAGAATGGCTGAACAAATTTTGACATATGAATGGTGGAACACAAATATGCTGTGAGATGACACATGGAAGCTTCAGTGAAGCCTTGGAAGAGTTATATGAGCTCCTGTAGACTGCAGGGAGTAGTAACTGGTGATAACCACAACATTGTGAAGGTCAACAGCTTTGGGAGACGTCACACCTCTGATTGTTGTAATGATCAGCAAAGGGAGTTACAAAGCCTATCTCTTGATGCAGAGCTGATGGATATAAAATGGACGCTGAAAAGTACGTTTTGGGAAATGGACAGTGTGGGAATTGATTTTGCTTGATGGTGCTTTCATTACCATTTTTTTCCCCAATTTTGAGTAGGACAGAATAGCAGTTTGAGGGGAACTAGTAATACGACTTTTCTCTCCCCTATCTTCACCCTCCAAAAAATAATAAAGGAAATGGATGGATTTTAATAATATAGGCAGTAGAACAGAAGGAAATCCAGAGGGAGTGAGGATAGCTTTGCAGGTGCGTGTTGAATGTTTTAATTACTGAAAAGGAAAATCGAGCTGGGCACTTAGAACTCGTTTCATGCGCAATCCTCTTTCAGTTTTATGGTGTGTATAAAATGTTCCTTTTTTCATATTTGTCGGTTTCAAAATAAAACATTTAAATACTGATGATTCCTTTTTTTTTTTTACCGGTTTTGAAGGCATGACAAGAAATGGCAAAATTATCTTAATACGACTTTCATCTTTTTAACGCCACCTGGCACGGCTTCGGGCGGCAGGACTTCGCAGGACCGCCCATCCTCTTGGCTCTCACCCATCGGCAATGGCCCCGGGTACACCTGGGTTTGCCTATAAATGGCTTTTCCAGGTAATATTTGGTGTATTTTGCACTCTGCAGTTTCTCGTCTACTGTGACCTTCCTTTGCTCTTTGATTTTGCTGCTGTTCACTTTTCAGGCCCCGTGAGAGGTTTCCGGGCAGAGATACTGGCCTGGCTCGCCATTTCCTTCTCCAGCTCATTTGACAGATGAGGAAACTGAGGCCCACGGTGACGGGGCTCGCCCAGGGTCCGGCTCCAAGGGTTGCTCCATCCGTTATTTAGTTAGAATTCTGCAGTTTAGGAGATAGCTTCCTTAGGTCAAGACACGTGCGCGAGCGGGTCTTCTGTTTCTTCCCAATGAGTGTGAATGCCACGTGCCTCCCCTCCCCCCACCCAGACAGAGCGCAGGGCGCCTGCGCTCCGGACCCTTCCACTCCCACCGGGGCCTGGGCGGCACATTTAGGGCCCCCAGGGTCTGGTGGGTGGGAGTGGGGCTGAGGAAGGCCAGCACGTGCGCGCTGACACCTTCAGCGCCTCCCTCCCCCACTGGCACTCGCCCAAGGGGACCCAAGAACAAGTCCCTTGAAGAATCTGCGCCTGCGCACCCTGAGATTCCCAGCATGCCCTGAGGGCTCTGGAGAGGCCACCTGAGGCATGAGTGACGTCACGGCGTTGGCATTTGGGAAATGGAGTTCACACTGGGGCGCTCCCCCCCGCACCTGGCGCCCACGTGCTGAGCCGCGAGGCCCCAGAGGGCGTCGGGTCCTTTCAGCTCGTTCCTTTAGAAGAGCACCAAGCGCTGCAGGGAGGGCCTGGGGAGCCGGGTGCGAGGCCCCTTCGGCCGCAGGAACGCCAGCTCTCACCTTCACTGGAGGCACACACCTCTCCTCTCCTCCCCAATGGCCTGGCAGCCCCTGGGCAGGCTCTCCTCACCCCTCCCGGGCACTATGGCAGCAGCCTCCTTTGGGGTCTCCCTGCCTCCAGTCTCTCCCCTAGTCCCGTCCAGACTCCATGCGATCCATCCTGGCAACATGATGGGGATGCTCCCTCCCCTCCCCCACCTCCGTCCACCCAGGGTATAGTGTCCCAGTCCGACTCCCAGAGTCCTCACCTCCCCACAGCTTGACCCCGCACTGCTGGGGACTGTCCTCTGTTGAGTCCATAGCTGGCTCTCTTCTCTGCTGCCAGAGGTCCTTGTCCTTGAAGCTTCTTGAATGCCTTTGCCAGTCTTGCTGGGGTTCTGGATGGAGTATGTGCATGGAGCTTTTTCCTGACCAGGAGTGTTTCCTGCTGGGTTGCACATCACTGAGTTTACGTGGCCCAGGATGGGAGAACAGAGAATCCCATCTTCCCTGCTAAGAACCGTTTATTTCCAGGGATCTGGTCCCAGCAGATGGATTTCTGTGCACTCTCTCCAGTTGTCTACAACTCTGACCACTTCAAAGCCTCCAGGGTTGTGACCAGTTTTTAGCCCAGCCAATGATCAGCCTTGTTTTGATTCCAGTAGAGAAAAGTGTTCCTACTTTGTAAAGGGATCATCACCAGGTCTTGGTCACATATTAACTGACACCTTGTGATACCTGATTGTATCCTATGACTGTATCAACCTAGCTGAGGGGGGAAGGGGGAGTTCAATTATCTACCCCTTACACAACTGAATCTAAAGTGTATGCAAGATCAGTAATCACAGTCCTGGTGGTGACAGTAACAATTGGGAAAAATCAGGAAATGACAGTTGATTTGAGTTTTGATGGACCTTGGGGTTCTAAGCAGGGGAGGTGAGGAAGGAATGTATTTACTCAGGACTGACAGCTCATGCAAAGGTGGGGCACACAGAATGGCATGTCTTCTATGGGGGAATAGCCCTAGGAGGGGAGATTATGTGTAACCAGTCTGGAAGGTGGGGCTGAAGTCCAACAGTGAAGAATTTTATGTACAAAACAGAGAAAGGAGCTTGGACATTAATTTATTTTTAAAAACTTTTAAAAAATTAAATATTAAAACTTAAATACAGAATAAGAAAAGAAAAAGACACATTGTAAACTTAAATAATGAAACAAATACAAAATAAGAAAAAAAGCATCGCCATTTGCCCAGCAGAACATGAGAGAATTCAAAGTATACATTAATAAATTTTCATTTCAAGAAAGCTTATATAATAAATGCTATGCATTGTGTTAAGAGATGTCCATCTTTGTTTTCTTGTAAGTTTCTTTTGTTCAGAGAGAAAGCCCGACAGAGGACAGAGCCCGATGTCACTGCTTTGCTCAGGCTTCCTTCCTGGGAACCGATGTCAGGCCAAGCTGAGCTTTTGGCTGCTGAAAGGGCTTCAAAAAGAAACACTACTAGAGAGGGTGAAATAGCCCAAGGGAGGGTCAAGGCCATCCCAGGGCTGGGCATGCTCTTTCTAAGCTGAAGCAGCTGTGCCTCTGTTCCTGGTAGTGCTCTCCCAGCATCACTAGTGCCATCGCTCGGGTCTCTTAGACTATTCAATGAACGACTGTGCTTGACAAAGCCTGGTGCTGTCCAGCCCTGTAGGGACGAACCTCTGGGAACGTAGCTCAGGAGGTGATCACAGCATCTTCATCGGGCCATGGTTGGTGGGGGCTATCAAAGTTGATGAATTCTGTCTTCAATTCTGTAGGTAAATGAAGTCAGGTTACAGATTATACAACAGTTAATAAACTGTATTGAGGAGGATTTACATTGTAGCCAAGGAGTCTGGGACAGCTGAGATCCTTCCTCTGATTTCTTCTCTAAGGAATGTTGAAGATTCTCAGGAATTGTGCACATTCCATGGGACAGGTTGTGGTCAGGTGAGATTAATATTAACCAAAAGTTGCAAGGGGAATTAAAGGATATTTTAAAATTCCCCAGATGATAATAATAACTAACATTCATATAGTGCCCATTCAGGATGCTCTAGACTGCCAGCATCTGTGCTGGGTGTTAGGAAGACAGAGGCAGAAACCATGAAGTTCATTTTCTGATTGTTTTTGGATTTTAGCCTTAATGGCGGTCTCAGAGAGTTCAGTGAAGAGGAGGCTCTTGAGAGGCTTGGGACAAAAGTCATGTTAAACTGACATGTCAGCCTCTCCACTAAGTCTGATCAAAGTATCAGTAGAAGGAAGTCCCAGCTTCTCAGGAAGGAGACATTAGCATCCGAACTGCAGTGTGTCACATATCATGGAGAGCTCTTCCACGTATAATATTTTATTAATTAAACTCGTGCAAAATTTTAATTTTAAAAATTAACATCTCTTACAATGCCAGTACGGTAGAGGACAATCCTGAATGAATGGTATTAGTACAGTCTCCCACAATATTCTAAGCTCCCAAAACCTGCTCCAAGTGATGATTCCCCCTGTTTTTCTTTTTTTTTTTAATTTTTTTTTTATTTTTAGGCAATTGGGGTTAAGTGACTTGCCCAGGGTCACACAGCTAGTAAATGTCAAGTGTTTGGTCTGGGGCTGGATTTGAACTCAGGTGCTCCTGACTTCAGGGCCGGAGCTCTATCCACTGTACCACCTAGCTGCCCCACCCCCTATTTTTCTTGAGAAGAGCTAGGGGACTGGATTGGGCTGGGAACTGGGGCCAGGAATTGTGGGGTCCCTGCTGCCAAATATCTACTTCCGGTAACACAAAAATTACAAAAACAAAAACCTCAGTTTTATGAATATGCTCAAGCACCAGTTCAGGCCTCGGAAAACACGAACCTTCCCGAGGATTCTGACAAGGCCTTTTAGAGGCAAAAGTGCATCAGAGTGACAGAGAAATCCTTCATTTCAATGTTGCCATCCTGTGCATTCCCCTTAGGCCAGAACATTTCAAGAGGAGAGAGATCCATAATCCCATACTACTTTCAATGTCTTAAAAGTTGAGCAAACTTAGTTTTAAACAGATCATAATCTCATACATTCCCTAAGGAAACAAACCTGCTCAAGCAAATTCTGTAGGTAAATGAAGTCAGGTTACAGATTATACAACAGTTAATAAACTGTATTGAGGAGGATTTACATTGTAGCCAAGGAGTCTGGGACAGCTGAGATCCTTCCTCTGATTTCTTCTCTAAGGAATGTTGAAGATTCTCAGGAATTGTGCACATTCCATGGGACAGGTTGTGGTCAGGTGAGATTAATATTAACCAAAAGTTGCAAGGGGAATTAAAGGATATTTTAAAATTCCCCAGATGATAATAATAACTAACATTCATATAGTGCCCATTATGGGCCAGGCACAGTGCTAAGAGCTTTACTATTATCACCTCATTTGATCCTCAAAACAACCCTGGGAGGTGGATGCTAATATTATCCCCATTTTACAGATGAGAAAACAGACAAACAGGTGAAATGACTTGCCCAGGGTAACACAGCTAGTAAATGTCTGAGGTCACATTTGAACACAGGTCTTGCTAACTCCTGGCCCAGCACTCTGTCCACTGTGTTACCTAGATACCCCTACATAGATGACAAGAAGGATGATGAGGGAATGCTTCCAGCCCTTAAACTAGATTGTAAAGCAGCAGTCATCAGAACCATCTGGCATTAGTTAAAAAAAAAAACAGAGAGCCAGATAAATGGAAAAGCCTAGCCAAGGAAGAGTCCATATTTGATAAGGTAGAAAACACACATTTCCTGGGGGAAAAAAATCTCCTGATTTGATCAAATCTGTTCGAAAAACAGGAAAGCAGTCTGTTCCAAAGTAGGCTCAGATCAGCACCTTTCACCACACTATAATATGTTCAAAATGGATATGCAGCTGTAATATTCAAGGTCACACTATAACTAAATGAGAAGAGGAACAGATCCGAAGCCTCTCCCAGCCACGGGAAGGAGATGTGATTCTACCCAAATAAGAGGCAGAGGCAAGGACAAAAGAGAAAAGGGTAAGTGTGATTACTGGTGATCACTTGAGACCGAAAAGCTCCTGAACAGACAACATTGAGGGATCTAAGAGAAAAAGGGAAGTGGTCATATGGGGAAAAGCTTTGTAACAAAATTTCTCTGAAAAGGTTTTGGTGACCAAGCTATAGACACTGTTTTGATGCATACATGTGTATGTACATGCTTATAAACACACATACACACACACACACACACATATATATATGTATGTATGTATGTATATAATATGTCTACTCATTGTTTTGGCCTCATTTTCATCCCCAGACTTTCCCTGTCCTCTCCAGTTCTGCTCACAAGAACCAAGATGGAATCCCACTCTGCCCCTGTACCCGGATAATGTGTGTCAGTCTGTGCCCTATGGCCCTGCTCCACAGCCCAGTAACTTTTTTAATCCAAATTGCAGGTCCCTGTCAACCACTCCCCTTCCCAACATAAGGTCCAGGAGGGTGGACTTTTTGTTAAAAAAAAAAAAGTCAAGAAGGATCTTTCAGGATCCTGTCCTGGGGTTCTGAGCTCCCTCCACCCCCAACAGCAATCCCACATTCAGTCCTTCTCTGGCCTCCATCCTAATGTCCTGCCATCCATGTGCCCCAGGACCAACACTTCCAGCTTTCTGCACCTCTCCCCTTCCCATTAGGACCCAGGTTTTGAGGGTCGGAGAGGGAAATAGTGGGACTTCCCAGGGGATGGACTTCAACTGCTTCATCAGGCAGCAGCCAAGACTTTGCTCTTAGAGGGAGATGTGGGGGTCTGTGTAAATGAGTAGAAGAGAGGAGGTTTATAACATGTGCCCTGGGGCCCAGGGGTGCTGACTTTCTGCCTCAGCTCCCCTGTAGGATCCAGCTGTCTTCCAGTAAGAGAATGTCCCTTAGGGAAGAATAATGAGAGAGAGGGGAAGGACCCCTTTTGTGGGGCTGGGGTATGGCAGGTCAAGAATGGAGACAGGCCAAGGTGGTAAATGTTTCCACATTGGAGGAGAGTTAAGTCGGGGTGGGCAAGTCTGGGCTCCAAGCTGCAGGGAGGATGGAGACGCCTGCCTGAAGAAGTGACGGTGGCCATGGGGGTAGGGAGGACTGGCTGGGAGCAGCAGGGAGATGGAGGGTGGGCATATCCTCATGAGGAAGAAGATGAGTGTAGCAGGGGCAGAGCTGGAAGGAGGAGGGTCTGAGTCCCAGAGCAGGGCAAGGGAAGGAGGGAGAGAGGAGGGATGGGGAAGGAGGAGCTGTCACAGCTGACCAGGCTGGTGGGAGGGGCCCAGGTGGAATAGGAGCCCTGGGGTGGAGTCTGGAGGCCTGGGTGGGGGGAGGGGAAGAAGAGGGCCATGCCAGTGGCCAAAGCATCCCACGTGACGGAGGGCTGGGATGGGGGAGGAGAAGCAGGCAGTGCCTGAGCTCCCGGGCCTGGGTGTGATTGGAGGAAAGGGCCCACCCTGGGGGCCTCAGGGGCTGGGCAGGGTGGGGCTTTGGGGACTAGGAGGACCCTCCCAGAGTGGGCTGCCTGAAAACAGGAACTTGAGACTGAGATCCCTCTGCCTTCTTCCCCTCTGAGCTGAGATCTTTCTGTTTTCTTCCCTCGGAGCTGAGATCTCTCTCCCTTCTCTCGGAGCAGAGATCTCTCTTCCTTCTTCCTTCAGGGCTGAGATCTTTCTGCCTCCTGAAAACCGTCTCTACACGTGCAGGTTGCAGGTAGGTCTGAGGCAGGATCCCTTGCTGCACCCCGCTTCTGCTGGCTGCCCTGTCCACTGGGCCTCGTCGTCCCCATCTGACCTCGTGGAAAGTGTCCGGCAGCTCTGTAGGAGCAGCCTACCTCCCATGCCTGGCTCCTGGGGCTACTCCCTTCTGCCGCTTCATGTTGAGGTTCCCCTCACATGCCAAAGGTCCTGGCACGCCATCTCCAGCTTCACCATTGGGCAGCTGGCCCACCTTCATATGTCACCCTTTGTAGGAGAGCTCTGACTCAGGAGTCATTGAGGCTGTGACTGGTCTTGCCCCATCTGGGGTCCCAAGCCACTTCTGCCTCCTGGGTCTCTGTAGGAGGGTGGGGGAGGGGCATGAGGCCATAAAGGAGGAGTGAGAGAGGGTGGCATGGCCTCTTCCTGTTCAGACCAAGTTCATTTCCAAGCCTGACCCTCCCCACACCCCTCCTCAGGTGGTGCAGTCTCTTCCCTGAGGCAGGGCCAGGTAACTCCTCTTGAGACCTCACCCTCTAATTCCAGGTAGGTCAGCATCCAGCCTCAGAAGAGAAGGCAAAGACAAAGTCTCCCCCCTCTGCCATCCCTGTCTTGTCCCTCCCCAGCTCAGTCTGCAGAGGACCAAAGCCTGGAGCCAGACAGCATGGCCCCTGGGACCCAGAGCCCCTCATCCCAGGTGAGTGCAGTCCATCCACAGACCTGCCCACATCAGCAAACCTGGAAGCCAAGAGAGCCAAGGAAGCTTTATCCTGTTAGACACAGGTTGGCCTTTGCAATGTCGTAGTCAGAGCAAAAATGGCCCCCCTGGTCCATTTACTCTGCCTCAGGTCACACAAGCCTTCCCAAGTCTCTCTGAATACCTCTCATTTACTATTTCTTAGGTCAAGTCAATAAGCATTTAGAAAGTGGCTCCTCAGGCAGACACTGTGCTAGCCTCCTGGGGATGCAAAGGAAGATTCAACAAATAACAGGGCCTGCCCTCAAGGAGCTCACAGTCTAAAGGGGAGAGAAATGTCGGCAGCTGTGTCCGCACAAGCTCAGTATGGTGTGGATGGGAGGCACCTGGGAGGGAAGGCTCTGGCAGCGTCAGGGACCCGGAAAAGCTTGTTTTCAGAAGGTGAGATTTTAGCTGAGAAGAGAAGGAAGCCAGGAGGCCCAGGTGAGGGAGGAGGGCATGCCAAGCATGAGAGACAAGCCATTGGGAAGGCACAGGGTCAGGGATGGAGGGACTGGTGCAGGATCAGCCAGGAGGCCAGGGTCCCTGGGTCAGAGAGGAGGTGGAGGGGAGGACGGTGCAAGAAGAGTGGAAAGGGGATTGGGGCCAGTCACATGATGTCTGCTATGTGCCATGATACTTAGAAATATTAAATATTTGATCCTGTTGTGAGAATTGTCAGAGTCCTTGCTGGGGATGGCCAGAATAAGGGAGCACAGGATGCAGTCAGACACGTACGTGGCAATTTTTTAATTTACTCAACAGTGATGGACACTTGGTTCCTTCAGTCCCAGAGATCAAATATTAAACATGCAAATATGTATATACGAATGTATATGTGTGTATATGTACATATATGTATATGTGTATTTATACATATTGTATGTATGTATATGTACACACATACATACACACAATATGTATAAATATATATATATAATATATATATATCTGTATGCCTCTCTGTCCTGTCTTCCTTAGCTCCTTGACTCAGGGCCCTTAGGCAAGGAAAGAAATACAAAAGGAACATTTTAAAAAAAGAAAGAAAGAGGATGCTTCTGCTGTCCGAAGTCCTTTAATAGCTAAGGGGCACAGTGGAGAGAGTGTAAGCCTTGGAGACAGGACAACCTGAATTGAAATTCAGCCTCAGACACTTACTAGCCGTGTGACCCTGGTTAAGTCATTCAACCCTGTTTGCCTCAGTTTCCCACGATGAAAAATGAGCTGGAGAAGGAAGTGGCAAATACTCCAGTATCTCTGCCAAGAAAACCCCAAATGGGGGCAGAAGATTTGGATAGGACTGAAAAGCCTGAACATCAGGAAGAGAGGAAACAGTATCGTCATCATCATCATCATCATCATCATCATCATCATCACCATCACCATCACCATCATCATCATCTTCTCCTTCTCCTCCTTCTCCTCCTTCTCCTTCTTCTTCTTCTTCTCCTTTTATTAGTAAGCAAATGTTAGTTGAATTTAAACTGTGCTAGTCTTGTTCAGGTGCCAAGAGCAGGAGGTAAATGTCTCTCTCCTGCTGAATTGATTTCCTTCCACTTCAGCCTTGAGGGTTTAGAGGGAGGTTCATTATCAGTCACCTTTCTGGGGGGACAGACCACGTGACCACTTCGGAATCTGATCTCGTCTGTCCCCATGACTTCACAGCACTAGGACGGGCAGAAAGAATCGTTAAATTGGGCAGGACGCAAGTTGGGAAGGGGATAGACTGGAGGCTTTTGTGTGGATCCTTCCCAGGTCAGAATCCACGGGGCTGACTCCACTTCCCCTGTCATGGCGACTGATGGAGAGGAAACAGCATCCTTTTTAACAATCCCGTTGGTCATGAGCCTTTGTGAAGCTGCTGCTCCTTGCCTGATTTGGCAGGATAAAGGGGAGGGGCTGAGTTCCTGGAACTCTTCCAGATCCTCTGAGTTTTCTTGTGTAATATGGGGCTGGGGGAGGTTCTGAAGGAGACATTCAGGGCTCCTGCAAGAGGCATCGGGTTAGGAGGCCAAGAGTATCATGAGACAAAATGGAGTCAGTTTGGTTTTCCCCAAAATTCACTATGAACAGTCTTCACAATAACGTAGGAGATGGGTGTGCTTATTATCTTATCTCACAGTTGAGGAAACTGAGGCAAACAATGGTTAAGGGTCTTGTCTAGAATCACATAGCTAGTACACGTCTGAGGCCATATTTGAACATGCATCTTCCTGGCTCCAGGCCCAGGATTCTGTCCCCTGAGTCACCAGATTCCTCTACCTAGTGATAGGTTTTGCCCCCTACTTTGAGGAGCACCCCTGTTCTCCTGGAAAAGAAAAAAGAGTGGTTGAAGTATTTTTCAAAATGCCTAGAAGGGAACTGAAGGACTTTTAGAAAGATATATAGACAAGTAGAACATCTTAGAAAGGAATTATCATCTGCATGGAATTATCATCTGCATTTAATACATCAGCTGTTGCCCTCTGCCTCAGTTTCCTTCTCTGTAAGAATGGGAACGATAGTTGCACCACCTTTCAAAGTTGTTTTGAGGATCAATCAATCAACTAATCAATATG
>NW_020953953.1:467655-491361 GCF_900497805.2 Vombatus ursinus | reverse complement strand
TACAGGGAGGGCCCAGAGGAGAGCATCTCATCTAAATTTGTAGTGGACCCAGACAGCCCAGTTTCATGATTTTCTCTGTCTCTATTCAGCACCACATGGGTAGGAATGAAGGCCACTGGCCTCGCTGGAAGTAGCAATCCAAGGCTGAGCCTCGCCCCAGTCATCAGCCCAAGGTCCCTCTCCTGATCTCTCTGGCTCAATCTTTCTCTCCAGTCTCTGAAAATCGTTGGTCAGATTCCTGTAGGTGCCTGCCTTACAGACAGGTGGTTGGGAGGTAAAGACTCCCAGGCACCCCATAGGACCAGATTCTGGAAGTGTAGAAGCCTTCGTGATCTCCAGTCTTTAGTCTGGTCAGATCTCATTGGGGTTGGAACTGGACAAAGGTAACTCCTTGTCGTTGATAAGGCATAAGAAAGAGACAGAAACAGGCTGAAGTGAGAACCTGCATTTGAAGAGGAAAGAGACCAGAATCCAGGGATTGAGGTAGAGGCTGGGGCCTGGTGTGGCCCTGGGCCCAGTCAGGCAGTCAATATAATTGATAAATACCTGCTCTGTTCTAGGCCCTGGATAAGCCTGGAGATAGAAAGGAAGGTAAAAGGCAGTCCCTGCTGTCCAGAGCTCACCATCTAGGCCACAAACATGGAGATGGTTTGGGAAGAAGCTACAGATCATAAGCCTCACTCTTAGCTGAGCCAGGCAAAAGACAGTGTTTTGTTATTGAAATATATTAAGTCCAAGAGGGAAATAAGTGAATAGAAGGAGAGAGGAGAATAGCAGTTTAAGGAGAGCAGAGTCAGGGAAGAAAATCACAAGAGTAATAGCTAACATTCATACAGGGCTTACTGTGTTCCAAGCAATTTACAAATATTATCTCATTTGATCCTCACAAAACCCTGGAAGGTAGGTGCTATTATTATCCTCATATTACAGATGAGGAAACTGAGGCAAACAGAGGTACTGTGACTTGCTCAGTGTCTCACAGGTAGAAAGTGTCTGAGTCTGGATTTGAACTCAAGTCTTGCTGACTCCAGGCATAGTGCTCTGTCCATTGTGCCATCTGGCTGCCTCTTGGTGGAAAATAACTTTGCACCATAGAGGGAGCTGCAAATAGGGGAGATAAAAGGATAAGAGATTTTGAAGATAGCGTTCTCTGAGACTGGGATGGATGGAACACAGAGTGGGGTGAGGAGTGGGGGATCAGGCCGTTTCAATGATCAAATACAGGTGTTGATCGCATTCCCTTCCTCCATGTGGCTTTTCTTTGTAAGGACTGAGGCAGGGGCAAAGAGGAAAGATCAGAGGATATCACAGAGAAAACAGAATGACTTTTTGTAATAAAATGTGGATGGGATGAATGCAATGTAAAAAATGAGGGGTTAGCAGAATGCACTAGGAAACAGAACCAGGCAGCATGTTGTGTATGAGAAACAACTTTGACACAAACATTCACAAAGTATGAAAACGAAAGGATAACATTCTTTAATACCTTTTACAACCATGCCCTTAAACTCACTCTGCTCTGTGCCCTTTGAGCCCATGATAAACACTAGTCCTGTAAACTAAAAGGATCACAGAAAGATGAAAAAGATCCATTTCTACACAAAATTACAGCTGCTTTTTTTTGCTGTTGCAAAGATCTGGATACAAAGACAATACCATATACTGGGAAATGACTGAAAAAATGATGGTCTAAGAATGTAATGGAAGTTTATTGAGCTATAAGAAATGATGGAAAACACAATGTCAGAGAAATCTGCAAAGAATTGTTCCAACTGGTGTAGAAGGAAGTGAACAGAACTAGGAGAGTTTATTCTGTAGCAACACTGATCAATGCAATGAAAAATCATAACTCCAGAGAAGCAGTTCCCCAAATCCTTTGTTTTTAGAACTTCTTTCAGGAACAAATATAAATTATGTTGGGAAACTCCCTCATTTAATCTACTACTTATTCTTTTATATTTATGCATTTTTATGTTATGTATTTGTTACTTACAAGAATGATCCAGAAAACTTTTGCCCCCAAACCTGTAGATTAACACTTTTATTTCACTGGATAATTATAAAATATAAAATTTTATTCTACTTCAAATTTAAATTTTTAAAATTAATTAAAAAAATATTTTTCTCAATTACATGTAAAGACAATTTTTAACATTTTTTTTAAGAAAAATTGAGTTCTTAATTTTCTACTTCTCTCCCTCAACTCCCCTCTCCCTGAGACAGTAAGCAATTTGATATAGGTTATATATGTATAACTGTTGAAAACATATTTCCGTATTAGTCATGTTGTGAAAAAAGATCAAAAGACAAAAAAAACACACACAAAAAAGTGAAAATAGTATGCGTTTCTCTGCATTCAGACTCCATTTAGAGTTCACGAGTCCTTTGGAATTGCCTTGAATCATTGTATTGCTGAATATAGCTAAGTCATTCACAGTTGATCATCATACAATATTGCTGTTACTGTGTACAATGTTCTCCTGGTTTTGCTCAGTTCATTTTCTATCCGTTTGTGTAAGTCTTTCCAGGTTTTTCTGTATTCAGCATGATCATCATTTCTTCTAGCACAATAGTATTACAGTACAATCATATACCACAACTTATTCAGCCATTCCCCAATTGATGGATATCCCTTCAATTTCAAATTTTTTGTCACCATAAAAAGCTTCTATAAATATTTTTGTATAATTGAGTACTTTTCCCTTTTTCTTTTTAAAATATCTTTAAGATACAGACAAAGTGATGGTATTTCTGGATCAAAGGGTATGCACAGTTTTATAACCCTTTGGGCATAGTTACAAATTGCTCTCCAGAATGGTTGGATCAATTCACAACACCATCCACAGTGCATTAGTATCCGAATTTTCCCTCATCCCCTCCAACATTTATCATTTTCCTTCTTTTGTCATATTAGCCAATCTGATAGATGTGAAGTGGTACCCCAGAGTTGT
This sequence comes from Vombatus ursinus, assembly GCF_900497805.2. Lineage (NCBI taxonomy): Eukaryota > Metazoa > Chordata > Mammalia > Diprotodontia > Vombatidae > Vombatus > Vombatus ursinus. The sequence continues at coordinate 488,410 of NW_020953953.1, read as the reverse complement.
TTTAATTTGCATTTCTCTACTCTAGTGATTTAGAGCATTTTTTCATATGAGTATAGAAAGCTTTGATTTCTTCTTTTGAAAACTGTCTGTTCCTATCTTTTGACCATTTATCAATTGGGGAATGACTTGTATTCTTACAAATTTGACCCAGTTATCTATATATTTGAGAAATGAGATCTTCATCAGAGACACTTGCTGTAAAAATTGTTTCCCAGCTTTCTGCTTTCCTTCTAATCTTTGCTGTATTGCTATCATTTGTGCAAAACCTTTCAAATTTAATATAATCAAAATTATCCATTTTATACCTGATAATATACTCTATCTCTTGTTTAGTTATAAATTCTTCCCTTCTCCATAGATCTGACAGGTAAACTATTAATTGCTCTCCTAATTTGCTTATGATATTGCCCTTTATGTCTAAATCATGTACCCATTTTGACCTTATCTTTGAATATAGTGCAAGATGTTGATCTATACCTAGTTTCTTCCATACTGTATTCCAGTTTTCCCAGCAGTTTTTGTCAAATTGTGAGTTTTTGTTGCAAAAGCTTTGATCTTTATGTTTGTTAAACACTAAATTACTATTAATAAAGAATTCGATAAAATTAAATTATTTATATCCCTACACAGGAAGGTGATATTTATAAATCTTAAGAACTGTGCCACTATTAGGGTAGTTAGAATGAGTATACACAGACAAAGGGTATAAACTGACTGATTGGATGCTATTAAGAGAAACAAAACAAAATTAAGGGGTGGCAAAAAAGATTGCATTGGGAGAAGAGGGAAGGAGGAGGTGGAATGGGGTAAATTTTCTTACGTGAAGAGGTACAAAAGATATTTACAGTAGAGAGAAAGATGGGGGAGTGGACATCTCTTAAACCTTACTCTTATTGGAATTGGCTCAAAGAGAGAATAATATACAATAATATTCTATGCCAGTTGGGCATAGAAATCTGTCTTACCCTACAGGGAAGTAGGAGGGAAGATCGACTAATAGAAGGGGAGGGTAGATTAAGAGAGGTGGTGGTCAGAAGGAAAACACTGCTGAGGAGGGACAGGGTGAAAGGTAAAGATAAATAGGAGAAAATAAGATGAAGGGAAAAACACAGTAGTCATAACTGTAAATGTGAATGGGATAAACTCACTCATAAAATGGAAGTGGATGGCAGAGTCCAACAATATGTTGTCTACAAAAAACATCTGAAGCTGAGAGACACATACAAAGTAAAGGCAAAAAGCTGGAGCAGAATCTGTTACGCTTCAGCTGTAGTAAAAAAAAAAAAAGGAAAAAGAAAAAAGCAGGGGTAGCAATTTTTTATCTCAAAGTAAAAGCAAAAATACATCTAATTAAAAGAGATAAGGAAGGAAACTACATCTTGCTAAAAGGTACCATAGATAATGAAATAATTTCAGTACTAAATATATATGTACCAAATGATATAGCATCCAAATTTTTAAAGGAAAAATTAAATGAGTTACAGGAGGAAATAAATAGTAAAATGATACCAGTGGAGGACCTCAACTTTCCCCTCTCAGAACTAGATAAATCTAATCACAAAATAAACAAAAAAGAAATTAAGGAAGTAGTATGTTAGAAATGTTAGATATGATAGACCTCTGGAGAAAACTGAATGGGGATAGAAAGGAATACATGTTTTTCTCAGCTCTACATGGAGCCTACAGAAAAACTGACCATGTATTAGGCGTAAATACCCCACAAACAAAGTCAGAAATATTAAGTGCATCCTTTTCAGATCATGATGCAGTAAAAATTAAATTCAGTGAAGAGCCATGGAAAGAGATTTAAAATTAATTGGCTACTAAATAATCCTAAAGAATAAGTGGTCAAAGAAAAAATCATAGAAACAATTTCATTAAAGAGAATGACAACAATGAGACAACATATCAAAATTCATGGGACACAATCAAACCAGTACTTAGGAGAAAATTCATGTCTCTAAACACTTACATTAATAAAATTGAGAAAGAGCAGATTCATGAATTGGACATGTAACTAAAAATGTTAGAAAAAGAACAAATTAAAAATCATGAATTAAACACCAAATTGGAAATCAAAGGAGAGCTTTATAAAATTGAAAGTAAGAAAACCATGAACTAATAATTAAAAGTAGGTGCTGGTTTTATTAAAAAATCATAATTGTAGATAAACCATTGGTTAATTTGATTTTTTTTAAAAAAGGAAGAATATTACTAGTATCAAATGAAAAGGGTTAATTCACTACTAAGGAAGAGGAAATTAAAGCAATAATTAAGAGCTATTTTGCCCAATTATATGCCAATAAATCTGACAGTCTAAATTAAATGTATAAATATTTATAAAAATATTAGTTGTCCAGATTAATAGAGGAGGAAATAAAATACCTAAATAACCCCAGTTCAGAAAAAGAAATTGAACAAGCTATCAGTGAACTTCCTTAGAAAAAATCCCTAGCGCCAGGTGGATTCACAAGTAAATGCTATCAAACATTTAAAGAACAATTAATTCCATTACTATATAAACTATTTGGAAAAATAGGTGAAGAAGGAGTCCTACTAAATTCCTTTTAAGACACAAATATGGTGCTGATAGCTAAATCAGGAAGAGCAAAAACAGTGAGAGAAAACTATAGACCAATTTCTCTAATGAATACTGATGCAAAAATTTTAAATAAAATACTAGTGAGAAGATTATAGCAATATATTACAAAGATCATATACTGTAACCAGGGGGGATTTATACCAGGAATTCAGGGCTGGTTCAATATTAGGAAAACTATTAGCATAATTGATCATATCAATAAGAAAACTTACAGAAATCATATAATTATCTCAGTAGATACAGAAAAAACTTTTTGACAAAATATAATACCCAATTCCTATTGAAAACCTTAGAGCGTATAGGAAGAAATGGAGCTTTCCTTAAAATGATAAGTAGTATCTATCTAAACCATCAGCAAGCATTATCTGTAATGAGAATAAGCTAGAAGTCTTCTTAATAAGATTAGAGGTGATACACAGGCAATGGGGTATTGAAATCTAGCTTACCCTACAGCAAAGTAAAAGGGGAAGGGGATTGGGGGGGTGATAGAAGGAAGAGCAGATTGGGGGAGGGGGTAGTCAGAAGCAAAACACTTTTGAGGAGGGACAGGGTGAAAAGAGAGAGAGAGAATAGAATAAATAGGGGTAGGGGAATAGGATGGAGATAAATACAGTTAGCAAAAGTAACTGTGAAAAAAATTTTGAAGCAAGTCTCTCTAATATATAGATAAATAAGGTGTATATTCCAAATTTATAAAAATAAGAGCCATCCCCCAATTTATAAATGATCAAAAGATATAATCAGTTTTCAGATGAAGTAATTAAAGCTATCTATAGCCATATTAAAAGATATTCTAACTCACTATTGATTGGAGAAATGCAAATTAAAACAACTCTGAGGTACTACCTCATACTTATTAGTTTGGCTAATAGGAAAGAAAAGGTAAATGACAACGACAAATGTTGGAGGGGGATGTAGGAAAAATGAGGTATTAAGGTACCATTGGTAGAGTTGTAAACTGATTCAACCATTCTATAAACAATCTGGAACTATGCCCAAAGGGTTATAAAACCATGCATACCCTTTAACCTAGCAATACTACCATTAGGTCTGTATCCTAAAATAGGTTGAAAAAAAAAGCAAAAAGGAAAAGGACCTATATATACAAAAAATATTTATAGCAGCTCTTTTCTGGAAGTAAAGAATTAGAAATTGAGGTGATGGGGAGGCAGCTAGGTAGTGCAGTGGATACAGCACCAGCCCTGGAGTCAGGAAGATCTGAGTTCAAATCCAGTCTCAGACACATAACACTCACTAGCTGTGTGACTCTGGGCAAGTCACTTAGTAACCCCAAGTAAGTCACAAATAACCCCAACTGCCTCACCAAAAAAAAGAAAGAAAAAGAAAAGAAAAAGAAATTGAGGGGATTCCCATCGCCCATCAATTGCAGAATGGCTGAACAAGTTGTGGCATGTAATTATGATGGAATACTATTGTACTCTAAGAAATAATAAGCAGGATGCTCTCAAAAAAACTTGGAAAGAATTGCATGAGTTGATGCAAAGTGAAATGTGCTGAGTACAAAATGACAGCAATATTGGAAGATGATCAGCCATGAATAAGACAACTCTGAAGGATTTAGGATGAAAAATGCTATCCATCCTCAGAGAAAGAACTGATGGTATCTGAATACAGATTGAAACATACTTTTTTAAATTTTATTTTTCTTGAGGTTTTTTTTTTGTCTGTTTTCTTTCACAACATGACTTACAGATATGTTTTGCATGACTACACATATATAACTGATAGGGAATGGCTTGCCTTCTCAATGGGGACGAAGGGAGAGAATTTAGAACTCTAAGTTTTAAAAACATGTTAAAATTGTTTTTACATGTAACTGGGGAAAATTAAATGCTAAATAAAAACAAAAAAATTAAAAAATAAGATTGGGGTGAAGGAAGGATGCCCATTATCACCACTGTTACTCCATATTGTACTAGAAATGTTAGCTACAGCAAAAAGAGAAGAAAAATAAATTGAAGAAATTAGAATAGGCAATGAGGAAACAAAACGGTCTTTGCAGGAGAAATGATGGTATATTTAGAGAATTTTAAAGAATCAACTAAAAAACTAATTGAAACAATTAACAATTTTAGCAAAGTTGCAGGATATAAAATAAACCCACATAAACCATCAGCATTTTTATATATTATCAATAAAGTCCAGCAGCAAGAGATTGAAAGAGAAATTCCATTTAAAATAACTGTAAACAATATAAAATACCTGGGAGTCTACCTGCTAAGACAAACCTAGGAACTATATGAACACAAACAATTAGAAAAATACCAATTGCTCACGAGTAGGCCAAGCCAATATATTAAAAATGACAATTCCACCTAAATTAGTTAACTTAGTCAGTACCACACCAATCAAACTACCAAAAACTTATTTTACAGAGCAAAAAAAATCATAACAAAATTCCTCTGGAAGAATAAAAGGTCAAGAATATCAAAGGAGCTAATGAAAACAAATGAGAAGGAAGGTAGTCCAGCCATACCAGATCTCAAACTGTAACATAAATCAGTAATCATCAAAGCAATCTGGTCTTGGCTAAGAAATAGAGTGGTGGATCAGTGGAATAGATTAGGTACACAGGACACAGTAGTAAATGACCATAGTCATCTAGTGTTTGATAAACCCAAAGATCCCAGCTTTTGGGACAAAAACTCACTAAATTATAAAAATTTAATATGGGGCTTTCTAGAATAATTTTTTTAAAAATCCAATAAGAACTCATGTTTACTATTACCTGCAAGACTTCAATGTAAATTTATGTCATACATTTTGTTGAATAGGAATAACATTTTTAATCAAAGTAATTACAACTTGGAATATGTAGAACAAAACATGATGTATGAAATTCATTTTCAAAGTTGGACTTTTTTCAAGTTGATTGAATAATAATAACAATAACAACAAAACCAATGATTAACATTTATATAGTACCTGATATGTGTCTGTTACTAGGCTAAGTGCTTTATAGACATTATCTAATTTGATCTTCACAACAATGCTTAAAGGTAGCTATTGATATCATCTCAATTTTACAATTGAGGAAACAAGCAGGTTGTGACTTGTCCAGGGTCACAGTGCTAGCAAGTGTTTGAGCTGGAACTTGAACTCAGGTCTTCCTGACTGCTAAGTCCAAGTCTATCCAGTGTGCTCCCTGCTGTCTTTTGATTTATAACTAGAAAACAGTGAAAATGTTCCCTCACACATGGATGAGGTAGAAGATGGGGAAGAATTTTCTAAGTTCTCTTGTTGAGAGACGGAAATTCATATTTTGTTTTTGGCCCCCAAAGAGTCAACAAAATAAATGGCTAGTTGAAGAATTTTCAAACCTGAATAGGCAGAATCAATTACTTGAATGTGCCATTAGCTCAAATCCATAGTATGCCAATGGCTCACATCCTGTAGTCCCTGAAACTGATACTAGAACTCAAGCCATGTGATTATTTCTACTCCTTCCACAGCACTAGAAGGCTTTTCCCCATTTCACTTTCAACACTTTCTTCAAATCCCTTTTTAAAAATTTTGTTCTTTATTTTGTCAATGTTAGGTAATCTTCCTGGTTTTTCATACTGACCAGATTTGATATACTATTACATGGTCATTCTTTATTAATTTCATATACTGTTTAGGAATAGGTTTCTTCTTTTTAATTGTCATGCAATATTATTCAGTGTTACATCTACCTTTTTTATTTTATACTAAGACTGATAGATATTTTGCTATTTGCTGAGCATATACTAAACATTCACATTATTTTATTATTTATTAAATCACTAAGTATAATAATTTCCCTGATGTACCCTTTTCAATCTATTTTTTTTTTTGTTTTCATGCCTCAGACTACAACATAACTACCAACTATTTTTTTAAATTTTCCCCGAGGTATAATATATTATGTTTTAGCACATCACTTCTTTAGAATAGCTATTATCAGGGGCTGCTAGGTGGCACAGTGAATAGAGCACTGGCCTTGGAGTCAGGAGGACCTGAGTTCAAATCCAGCCTCAGACACTTAACACTTACTAGCTGTGTGACCCTAGGCAAGTCACTTAACCCCGATCGCCTCACCATAAAGCAAAAAAACAAACAAACAAACAAAAAAAGAATAGCTATTATCCATGTATTTTCTAAAATTTATCTTCATGGATTTCAAAATGTCATGCTCAGGCCAACAGTGGTTTTAGTGTTCATGCAGTGATTACATCAAACTGTGTCCTTCAGACAAAGCGCAAAAAATTCTTTCAATTTCTCAACCTGACATCAATCTTTTTGTCTGGAGAAATAGAATAAAATTTAGTTTCCTTTCTGCCATTAAAGAGAAAATTATATATTTACATGTGTGTGTGTACGTCTGTTTGTTTCCTCAGATGCAGTGACCAGGTTTAAAGTGAGTGAGACTACTACCACCCTGTGCATTTCTGGGCAAGAAGCTGGCCAGCTAAGATTCACAAGTGATGGTCCCTGTGCCTTCAATGTGAGAGACATCTGTGACTCTGATATCAAGGTAGATAAAAATCCACAGAATCCTTGTGAATTTGATGAAGTTGGAAAGAGCTTCACACAATATTCAGTCTTAAATCACTGCAAGATAATAACTCCAGGGAATAACTGTTTTCAGTACAAATGCTCTACTGAACAGGGAGAGCTTATTCAGTCCCATGAGAAGCCTCCTGAAATGCAAATGTATCAAGGTAATGAAGAGAAAATGGCCTTCAGCTTGAGTTCAGACCTCACTGGGCATAAGAAATGTTATGCTGATAAAAAGCCTTACACATGTAATGAAAGAAGAAAGGCTTTCAGCCAGAACTCTAAGTTTATTACTCGTCAGAAAATTCACATTGCAAAGGAGCCTGTCGAATATAATGAATGTGAAGCAACCTTATCACCTCACTCAGCTCTTCCTTACCATCCTGCATTTCATACTGCTACGAAAACATATGAATGTAATCAGTGTGAGAAGGCCTTTCATTTGAATGCAGATCTTGTTAGACATCAGAAGATTCATACTGGAGAAAAGCCTTATAAATGTAATGAATGTGGGAAGGCATTTGGCTATAGATCACGCCTTATTGGCCATCAAAGAATTCACACTGGAGAAAAACCTTATAAATGTAATGAATGTGGGAAGGCCTTCTGCTACAAATCAGTCCTTATTGGCCACCAGAGAATTCACAGTGGAGAGAAACCTTACAAATGTAAAAAATGTGGAAATACTTTCCGATGGAGCATCAGTCTTGCTATACATGAGAGAATTCACACTGGTGAGAAACCTTATGAGTGTAAACAATGTGGAAAAACTTTCCACCAGAACTGTAATCTTGCTGTACATCAGAGAATCCACACTGGAAAAAAACCTTATGAATGTAATCAATGTGGGAAGGCCTTCTGCTCCAGATCAAGCTTTTTGCACCACCAGAGAATACACACTGGTGAGAAACCTTATGAATGTAATCAGTGTGGAAAGACTTTCCAACAGAATTGCAGTCTTACCGCCCACCAGAGAATTCACACTGGAGAGAAACCTTACAAATGTAATCAATGTGGGAAGGCCTTCTGCTCCAGATCAAGCTTTCTGCACCATCAGAAAATTCACACTGGAGAGAAACCTTATGAATGTAATAAATGTGGGAAGGCTTTCCAACGTAACTCTGATCTTGCTGCACATCAGAGAATTCACACTGGAGAGAAACCTTATGAATGTAATCAATGTGGAAAGGCTTTCAGATACCTCTCCAGTCTTGCTAAACATAAGAGAATCCATACTGGAGAGAAACTTTATGAATGTCATCAATGTGAAATGGCTTTCACAAACCACTCAAGTCTTTCTACACATCAGAGAACCCATACTGCAGAGAAGCCTTATGAATGTAATCAATGTGGAAAGACTTTCCGACAGAGTTCCAATCTTATTGCACATCAGAGAACCCACACTGGAAAGAAACCTTATAAATGTAATGAATGTGGAAAGACTTTCCGAAAAAACTCCCATCTTGGGGCCCATCAGACAATCCACACTGGAGAGAAACCTTATGAATGTAATCAATGTGGAAAGGCTTTTACAAGGAGGTCCAGTCTCATTACACATCAGAGAACTCACACTGGAGAGAAACCTTATGAATGTAATCAGTGTGGAAAGGCTTTCACTCAGCGCTCCAATCTTTCTGTACATCAGAGAATTCACACAAAAGAGAATCCTTACAAACACAATCAGTGTCAAAAGGCTTTCCAATGGGACTTCAATATTACTGCTTCTCAGAGAGTCGATAATAAAAAGAAACCTTATGAATGTAATCAATGTGGAAAGGCATTTACGAGGAGGTCCAGTCTTGCTGCACATCAGAGAATCCACACTGGAGAGAAACCTTTTGAATGTAATCAGTGTGGAAAGGCTTTCACTCAGAGCTCCAATCTTTCTGTACATCAGAGAACCCACACAAAAGAGAATCCTTATGAACGTAATCAATGTGGAAAGGCTCTCCTGTGGAACTCCAGTATTCCTGCACATCAGTCAGAGAATCCATGCTGGAGAGAACCCTTATGAACATAATCAACATTGAAAAGTTTTGTGATGTAATTACAATCTAGCTGAACATCAGAGAATCCATTCCGCTGAGAAACCTTCTGAATGTACTCTGTGTGGAAAGGCTCCAGTCTTGCTGAACATCTGAGAATCCATAGCACAGGGAAACTTCATGAGTGTCATGAATGTGCTGGAGCCTTTAGTTACCACTCTGAATTTATTGAACATGATAGAATCCACACTGGAAAGAAAACCTGACAAATATAATCAATGTCCTAAAGCTTTCAGGCAACATTCATCCCTTTATTATCATCAGAGAATTCATGCCAGATAGAAATCTTATCACTACAATGAATGAGGAAAGGCATTGAAATGAAGTACAGAGCTTGTTTAACATCAGAATAATCATTCTGAAGAGAAGCTTTGTACAGATTCTGTGTCAGAAGGCCTTCAGCCCAAGATCATCTCTTACTTTACATCAGAGGATTCAGTGTGTGAGAGACTTATGAATGTTCTCAAAGGGGACGTGCTTTTCTCTGGAACAGGGAGATCAGTAGACAACAATATTCATATTGGAATGATAACTTGTAGAAACAAGGATAGTGGGAAAGGCTTCTTTCACCTAGAGCTCATACTTGACTGTACCTTGGAGAACTCATACTAGAGATAAAACTTTTGGATATAATTCATAAGAGGTCTTTTAATGCAGGACAGACTTCATTAGACCTCCCAATATGAGAGACATCCTAGATTTTATGCTGTGCATAAAGTCTTGTAAATGTAATGGATTTTTCTCTGAAATCCCGATATTTGTCATTACTCCTTATTATTTCATGGCATTCATAGACTGTACCTTTTTCAGCTATTCCCCAGTTAATTGGTACTTACTTTGTATCCAGTTGTTTGCTGGCACAAAAAGTCCTCATATAAATATTTTGGTATCTGTTGGACGTCTATTTTTGCCATACTTTCTTTAAACAGTTAGGTAACTCAATGGATAGAGTATTGCTTGGAACCATGAGACTTGAGTTCAGATTTGGTCTCTGAAACTTACTAGATATATTACCGTAAGCAAATCACTTAACCTATTCCTGCCTGAGCTTCCCCATCTATAAAATGGGAATAGTAAGAGTATCTACCTCCCAAGGTTGATGTGAGCATTAAATGAGACCACAATTCTAAAACGCTTTCTTAGACTTAAATCACCATGGAAATGCTAATTTTTTTAATGTTTGTTATTCCTTAGGCCATACATGTCAGTAGGCTTGAACATCTGGAAAGTTTAGTTACTTTTCATTCAAACTGATATTCCGAACAGTGTATATGAAGGCATTACTCGTAAAGGATCAAACTCTGGGTTTGGAATCAGGAAGTTTTGGATTCAAATCCTGACGCAGGTTCTTCCTAGCTCTGTAACTCTGGACAAGGAACAAATTTCTGTATCTTACTTTACTTATCTCTAAAATGAGGTCGTCTCCAGCTTCTATAGTCCCTTCCAACTCTAAAGATGCATTCTCTTCAAAAGTACATTCCTTTGTTTCTTTCAACATCCTCTTCCAATATTCTAGGAAGAGGGCCTAACAAGACCAAATCTGAAACTATACTAGAAATTGGTAGTCATCCAAACTGTTTTGTCCTACTTAAAAATAAAGGTCTTGAGACATTGAAGAGATCAGGTGTATAACATACAAAAGAAAATGAGTATAGTAACTACATGTTCAGTTAATCCAAAGATCTTCACTGTGGAGCCAGGACTTATTAACCCCTACAGAGTGCTGGAAACACTGAAAAGTAGTGTGGCAGAAAATAGGTATAGACCAACATCTTACACTGCATACCAAGATTAGCTCCTAATGAATTCGTTACTTAGATAAGAAATGTCACCTCAAATAAATTAAAGGAACCATTGAGAGACATTTCTGAATAGTGAAAGAGTTCACCAAACAAGGGACAGAGAAGATCATAGAAAATGGTCAATTTTTATCACAAAAAACACCCAAAGCTTCTACACTTTTAGGGGAAGCAATTAACTGGGGAAAGATTTGCAGCAGGCTTCCCTCATAAAGGCCTTATGTCCAAGGTATATAAAGAAGAAATTCTGATTACAGGCAGCTATGTAAAGAATGGCTGAACAAATTTTGGCACATGAATGGTGGAACATGAACATGCCATGACGAACACACGGACGCTTCAGTGGAGCCTTGGAAGAGTTGTATGAACTCCTGTAGACTGTGGGGAGTAACCGATGACAATCACAACATGGTGAAGGTCAACACCTTTGGGAGATGTCACACCTCTGATTTTGGTGTGGTGATCAACCACCATATATGGTGGTGATCAACCACCATAGCAAAAGAGTCACAGATCTGTGCAGCCTCCCGATCCAGAGGCGATGGACAGGAACCGTACATTAAAAAGTACATTTTAGAAAATGGACAGTGTGGGAATTGATTTTGCTTGATTGTGCTTTTATTACCATTTTTTTTTTCAGTTTTGGATAGGACAGAATAGTAATGTGAGGAGGACTAGGAATAAGGCTTTTCTCCCTGGAGTCTCCATCCACCAAAATAATAAAGGAAATGGATGGATTTTATAATATATGCAGTAGAACAGAAGGAAGTCCAGAAAGAATAAGAATAGCTTTGAAAGTGCCATGTTGAATTTTTTAATTACTGAAAAGGAAAATCAAGCTATGCACATTAGAACCTGTTTCATGCGCAATCCTCTTTACCTGTTTTATGGTATCTATAAAATGTTCACTTTATTTTATGTTTGTGAATTTCAAAATTAAAAAAATCAAATATTGATGGTTTCCTTTTTCACCAATTTTGAAGGCATGATAAGAAATGGCAAAATTATCTTAATATGACTTTCTTTTTTTATTGATGCTTTGGAATAGATTTTCATTTGTCATTTATGGCTGTCATGACTTTGGAAAACTTCCTATACTTTTAGCTCTCATCTACTGACACTGGCTTCCGGTACACATGGGTACTGGTTCTCTTCGTATCTTGGATATCAGTGACTTTTCTTGATTATTCTTCAGGTAATGTTTGATATATTCTCCACTCTACAATTTCTCTTCTAATTTAATCTTTTTGTTGTTGTTGTGACTGTCAGTCATTTCAGTTGTGTCCAACTCTTTATGAACCTATTTGGCATTTTCTGGGGGCAAAGATACTAGAATGGTTTATCGTTTCTTTCTCTAGCTTATTTTTCAGATGAAGAACTGAAGCAAACAGGGGTAAGTGACTTGCCCAGGGTCATATATCTATTAAGTGCCTGAGGCTGGATTTGAACTCGCATAGTTAAGTTTTCCTGATTCCAAGCCCAGTGCTCTATCCACTGTGCCACCTAGCTGCCCATTTATTGTATTCAAACATTTAAATTTTATGTAGTTAGAATTATCTTTTTTTTTTAAAAAAATCATTATCTTAGATGAAGAATTCACCTAGCCACGGTGTTTTCTTCTGTTTTTTTGTTTAATAAACAAAAATTCCACATACTCATCCTACCCACTTGAAATTGAGAAGAATTGAAAACAAAACCCATGTTACAAAGATGTATAATCAAGGACAACATTCCTGTGTTGTCCATGTTCAAAAATATATGTCTTGCTCTGCACTCTGAGTTCTTCATCTTTTTTTTTTTTTCAGCCAAAGATAAGGTTTATTAGAACATCTGTCATACTGGGCAGACTCTTAAGGAGTCTGAACGTGAGTAAGCAGTGGCTAGATTATAAGAATCCCAGCAGTGGCTAGATTTTAAATCTAAGCATCTTAATGAAGACAAGATGGACCTTATATACAGAAAGACTATGGGAGGGATCTAGGAGTGGCCAAGGAGTCTATGAGGTAATAGAATTCCAGAGACCTGGACCACTGGGTCAAGGGAGAATGGAGACATGGCCTGGGGCCATAGGGAGGTCCACAATGAAAGGTCAGTTGATGGGATTATAGCCTCAGGGGACCACCAGAGATTTGGCCATGTGGGTAAGTCCAGGGTTTTTCCTTTCTGGGACCCAGATCCCAATCCCATCATTCCCCCCTCAAACAAATGGGACCCAAATTCTTTTGGTAAGGGGCGAAGGTCTCAGCTTCTGAAACTGCTTCCTGCTAGCAAGGGGCATACAGCTGTCCTTGCCTCCAGGAGTTCCCAAAGAGGAGGTTGACTGGAACCAAGCACAGGCTGCATCCAGGGAATGATGGGGGGACATTGGCTGGACTTGATGTTACCAACTGTAGGTGAATGGCCTGTAGTCTGGAAGACACAAATCTGACAGAAAAGACTGCAGGGCCCAGATATAAAGCAGGGACTAGATTTAGGGCCCAACTTTGAGAGGATAAAACATCCTTAGCTCTGTTTGGATTCAGATAATTCAATTTTCCAACCATGCAGTATCAAACCCACCTCATAGCCAGATTCAGGACTAGCCAGGTGGGTAACATTCCCTTTCAAAGGAACATAATGGGGAAACTGAGCCAGGAGGATCCCATCTTAGACTGAGGCTAAAATTGTCCTCTCAGCTTTTCCTGATGCTGACTTCCCACCAGTATCATCTTCTCTGAGTAGTTTGTGGCATTTCTCTCAGATGGTGGATTATTGATTATTGATGGATTATGACCCATCAGACAACTCAAAATAAAATCCTATTAGCCTTTACCTCAAACAGTAAGTTTTACTAATCACAACTTAGGAAAAACTTTTCCAGGATTTACATCTTAAACTTAAATTTATCCTAATGTAAAAAGCCAACCATTAGAGATTTCTATACACTTGCAAATTCTCAGCAAGCCATACATAACCCAAACAAGCTTTTTGGCTAGTTTACACATTAAAACAATAACCAACAATAGCTAAATTATTTTAGCGGTAACCAAATTAGGAAAAGTTGCTTGACATAACTGATACAGAAAGTTGACCAATTTGAAACTTGAAACAAATCCATTACCAATCACGTGACTTCAGTTTTGTTAAATGCACTTCCAAATTACTTTACACAGAGAATCAACATCTCATCTTAACAGTTAAAACAACAAATTTAAAAGAGCATGCTTACCCAAGTTCAGAGGCTAGCTTCTTTACCTTGAGCAGGATGTGCTGAACCTGGGTGAGGCTTCCAGGCAAACGTTGCCCCAGAGCCCAAGGCCACTGGAACTGACTTGGTTCCAGTCAACCTCCTCTTTAGGAACCCCTTGAGGCAGGGACAGCTCTACTGTCCAGTGGGGCCCATGCTGTAGATGCTGCCTTTCCCCCTCCTTCCTTTTCCCCAGGTAGGAGAGGGCAAAATCAAAAGTGAGGGGTAAAGGGTAAAACTCTTCTCCTATGAGAGGGATTAACAGATACCCTCTTGACTCAAGTGAAGGGAGTGGGAGAAAAAGGAGAAGTTCTAAACTCCTTAATGATCAATCACAAAACCTCCAGAATCCGCCAAGATATTTTCAGCTGTTCTAACTTTCCCTGTAACCTCCATCAAGGAGGATTCAGAGGTGCAGACGGAAGGGAGTAAGTAAGCCTCAGGGAACCAAAAAGCACCTGCAGTTTTCCCCAATTCCCCAGCGCTGAGGGAATTGACAGAATTGGGCGTACACTTCCAGATAGGGTGTCCATCCTTGTCCTCTATGCGGTGGAAGGTGTACCCAGGTCCACGGCCTTCAACCGATCCCCACTGGACCAAGAGCCTGGGAGCGTCAGGTTGAGTGAGAGACAGCCTTGTAACTGTCTGCCTGAAAAGCACCTCCAAGCCTTGGTGCTTGGAGAGCAACCCTAACTGCAGAGCAAGAAAGGAGGGAGGGGAGGCTTACACACCTTCCAGTCTTGGCTGGAAAAGAACTTGGGGTTAGGCAGTTTCCCCATATGAGCCACCAAAATGATGTGGTTTAGGGGTTCAGGAGTCCTGGGACCCCAAAATCACAACACGCGGGTCCTGCCTGAAAGAATTCGACCCAAGCCTTCTTTCAGCCAAAGACAAGGTTTATTAGAACATCTGTCATATTGGGCAGACTTTTTAGGAGTCTGAACATGAGTAAGCAGTGGCTGGATTATAAGAATCTAAGCAGTGGCTAGATTTTAAGAATCTAAGTCAAGTTCTTCATCTCTTAAGAGGAGGTGGGTAGTCCATTTCATCCTGTATCCTCTGAAGTTGTGGTTTAACACTGTGTTAATCAGATTTCTTTAGTCAAAATTTTTTTACAGTATTTTTCTTATATAAATCGTTCTGCTGGTTTTGTTCACTGTACTTTGTATTAGTTTACACAAATCTTCCCAGGTTTCTGTGAAATCATCCCCTTCATATTTTCTTAAAACTCTTATATTCCATCAAATTCATAAACACTCACTTGTTCAGCCATCCTCAATTGATGGGCAATGCCCTCAGTTTCAATTCTTTATCACTTTGTCACTGAAAAGAGATAGAAATGTTTTTGTACATCCTCTAATTTTTTATGATCGAGACTAATTCCTCCCTTGATCTATCCTCACTCTTATTCTCCCTTCTACCTTTTCATTTCTGTTTCCCTGTTTAGTGAAATGTATTTATATACCCAAATCTCTCTCTCTCTCTCTGTTCTGACTTTGATCAGTTTAGATGAGAATGAGGCTCAAGTGTGAGCTGCTTCTTCCCCCACCTGATCGTTCTTTGTTGTAGACTTCTATACACATTTTAATTATGCGAGATAACTTTCCCTAACTTTCTCTTCCCCTCTCCCCTGTGCACTCTATTCCTCTTCCCTTTACATTCTTTGAGATCATCAAGACATAATGGGCCCACTCTCAAACCTTCTGTTTAATTATTCTTATCTCCTAAGTTTAAGAGGAGACGTGTGTATCATCTCCCATCTTAGAATGTAAGCAGTATGTCCTTATTTAGTGCTTAATGATTTTTTTATTTGAATTTCCTTTTTATGTTTCTCTTGAATCTTGTTTTTGAACTTCAGAGTTTCTATGCTGCCCTGGGTATTTCATCAGCAATGGTTGGAAACCCTCTATTTCATTAAAGGGGCACTTTCTCTCTGTAGGATTATACTTCTTTTTGGTGGGCAAGTTATTCTTGGTTGTAAGTCAATATCCTTTGTTTCCTAGAACATGCCAAGTTTTTCTGCTCCTTTGTAGTGATGGCTGCTAAATTAAGAGTGATCCTGACTATTGCTCCTCAGTGTTTGAATTATTTCTATATTCTTGCAGTATTGGATAGAATAGCCTTGTGAGTTTTTGGTTTGGATTTTTTTTCCTGGAGGTGATCTGTGGATTCTTTCCATTTCCATTTTGACCTCATATTCTAATGAGAGCAGGGCAGTTTTTTTTTTGTTGTTGTTGTTGAAAAATAGTTTCTTGAAATAGGATGTCTAGGATCTTATTCTAGTCATGGCTTTAAGGTAGTAGTAGTTGTAGTAGTAGTAGTAGTAGTAGTAGTAGTAGTAGTAGTAGTATTGTAGTAACAGTATTTAAAGAGAAAATCTATTATCTATAATACCTTTAGCAACTGGGAAAATTCTAGGATGTCTGTTTGCTATTTTTGAAAGTCTACAAGATATACTGTCCATCCTGGCCTCTCCTTATACAATTAAGTAGGATCTTATCTCACTCCTAGAAGCCAGAGAATCTGCTATCTCTGATCCACTACCAATAGCCTCAGGATACCAATGGATCTCATAAAACAATTTTAGTTGTTCAGTCATTTTTCAGTCATGTCTATTTGTGACCCCATTTGAGTTTGTTTGTTTGTTTGTTCGTTTGTTTGTTTGTTTGTTTTTGGCAAACGTACTGGAGTGGTTTGCCATTTCTTTCTCCAGTTCTTTTTAAAGATGGGGAAACTGAAGCAAATAGGGTTAAGTGACTTGCCCAGAGTTTGACACAGCTAGTAAGTGTCAAAGGCCAGATTTAAACTTGGGAAGATGGATCCTTCCTGATTCCATAAAACAATTGACATTTTTTAATTGCCAGAGAGAGGCTTGATTAGCCTCACCTGAATTCCAGCTTAACTTTCTTAGTAAAACCAATCATAATATTCCACAATACCAAGATCCCTTCTTTCTTATGTGTCAATAAAGGTCCCCTGCTTCTCACTAGGGTTGCTGACTTTACAGAGGTTGCCATTCTGACCCACTTTGTTAACAGTTATACACATCCCTGTTAATAAATGGATTTTGCTCAAACTTATGTACTTCAGTTTACCACCATTTCAAACATGGTAACACCAATCTCCTTCAGAAGGTAAGCCTCAGGAGCATGATAAATGTCTTTACTTTTGTTTTGTGTCCCTTAGGTTTTTGTATCTTCTTTAGCACTGTACTGGAAACAAGGAAGCTCTTCATAAACAATTTCCGTTCAAAAAAAAAAGGAGATCCAAACCCCACTCTGCACCCCTATGTCCTGATTCCTCAGCCCCTTCATCTCAACACTTCCACCCCAAAGTTTCATCCTAACTTCACCAAGTTCTTGCACTGTGTGCCTTGGAATGCCTGTTCCATAAACAACAAGTTCCTTTTAATCTTAAATCTATTTCTCTCCCACTCCTTCCACCTACTAGCTTTTACTGAAAACTGGCTTTCCCCCGCTGACACAGCCTCCCTGACTATACTTTTAAGTGTTGGCTGCACCTTCACTCATTCTCCTTGGCTCACTGCTGGAGGCAGGGGAGTTGGACTGCTTCTTGCTTCCCATCGACACCCCGAGGTTCTCCCCCTTCTCCATCACTCAATGATAACATGAATGTTTAGTTTATGTGCAGCAAATGACATGATATCTTTGGATCTGAAGAGAAAAGAAGAAAAACACTGAAAAATGACCACAGTATAACTGAAAGAAGCAGACTTATTTCTCAGCTTAGCAAATGACATTTATGGAGAATGACCATGTGATAGTGCATCCAATCTGGCCAGTACAGAATAGCAGCAAGCTGAGCAAAATCATCAAGAAAACACAGGCTCTTCCCTAGCCAGCACCACGCCATCCACATGTAGAACCATCAGTTACAGAAAATGGAGAAATACTGAATGCTGTGGCTAAGTTCACTTACCTTGGCAGTATGCTTTCCAGGGATTTACATATAGATGAGGAGGTTAATGCATACATTGCCAGATCTGGCTCAGCATTTAGGAGGCTCCAAAAGAAAGTGGGAGAGAAGTGTTAGACTGCCTACCAAACTGAAGTCCACAGAGCCATTGTGCTGACCTCATTGTTGTATGCCAGTGAAAGCTGGACAGTCTACCAACGCCATGCCAGGAAACTGAATCACTTCCATTTGAAACGTGTTAGGAAGATTCTGAAGATCACCTGACACTGAGGTCCTTTCTTGAGCTAAACTGCCAAGCATTCAACTTCTACTACAAAGAGCACAACTCCAATGGGCTGCCATGTTCGAATGTCAAGCATACATTTGCCTAAAAGAGTATTTAACAGAGAACTCACACAAGGCAAGTGCTCACATGGCGGTCAGGAGAAGCAATACAAGGACACTCTCAAGGTCTCTCTGAAGAATTTTGGAATTGACTGCACACTGGCAAAGGACTGCCCGGAATGGCATGCCCACATCAAAGAAGGCACTATGCTTCATGAGCGAGGCAGACACACAGTCAGACACACTGTGCCTTGACTCCAACATAGCAATGTCATTTTGGTCCTCTGACGGGTAAGGACAAGAACTAACCAACTATGTAATGTAAAGCTATCCACCGAGGAGCCAGTAGACAGGGAGAGACTGAAGATTAGTGACAGAAAGGGGATAAAAGACGGGAGAATCTGCTGGAGAAGGCAGGATGGAATAGGATTACTTGTGCATATAGAGAAGTTTGCCTCAGCAAGAAGGAGAGCTACTTCTTCCCATGAAGGGAAAAAATCAGTCCCTGACCTCAAGGAGATCACATTCTAATGTGGGAGAAAACATGAGCATCTGTGCCCAAACAAACCCCGTACAGTATAGATGGGAGGCATTCTACCAGCAAGGCTCTGGCAGTTTCAGGGCCAGGAAAAGTGAAATTTAAGGAAGCCAGGTGGCCCAGGTGAGGAGAGAGAATATTCCAAGCATGAGGGACAGACATTGGAAAGGCACAGGGTCAGGAGATCAAGGGTCTCGGTTAAGGATCAGATGGGAGGCCAGTGTCACTGGGTCAGAAAGGAGGTAGAGGAGGATTGCAGTAGAAAAAGACTGGGAAGGGAGTTGGGGCTCATCATCTGTTTTCTGCTATTTTCCATGAGCCTTATAAATACTGTCTCAATTGATTCTGTTGCATGAATTGTCAGGGTCCTTGCTAGGGACAGCCAGAATAAGGCAGCACAGAATGCAGCAAGACAGGTACGTGGCAGTTTTTTTTAACCCACTTAAGAGTGTGACCCATATCGTCAGTAGATGATGATCACTTGGGTCTTTCAATTCCAAAGATCACATACATACATAACATATTATATATGTGTGCATGTATTGTGTGTGTGTGTGTGTATTTATATGGATGTAAGTTTATTTTTTCCTCCTGAGCTGCTTAATCCAGAGAAGGTACAGAGGAGTTTGGGGTAATATCAGGTAGGGCCCCTGGGCAAGAAAAGGGCTAGAAAAGGGACATCTTTAAAAAGAAAAAAAAAAGGAAAAGGCAAAAGATGTTTCCACTGTTTTGCTGTTGTTGAGTAGCTCGTTTGTGTCTGACTCTTCCTGATCCCATGGACCACAGAATTCCAGGCCCTTTCATCCTCCACTATCCTTTGAAGTCTGTCCAGGCTCCTGTTCATTGCTTCCATGACTCTATCTTGTCCTCTGCCATCCCCTTTTCCTTTTGCCTTCAATCTTTCTCCACATCAGGGTCTTTTCCAATGAGTTCTGTCTTCTCATGTGGCCAAAGCATTTAGGTTTCAGCTTCAGTATTTGACCTTCCAGTGAATAGCGGGGATAACTTCTTCAAATACTGACTGATTTGATCTCCTTGCTATTCAAGGGATTTTCAAAAATTTTCTTTAGCACCATAATTCAAAAGCGTCCATTTTGAGGTGCTCGGCTTTCCTTATAGTCCAAATCTCACAGCCATACATTGGTTCTGGGAAAACCATGGCTTTGACTATATGGACCTTTGCTGGCAAGGTGACATTTCTGCTTTTTAGTGTGCTGTGCAGATTTGCCATAGCTTTCCTTCCAAGGAGCAAGTGTCTTTTAATTTCATGGCTGCAGCCACTGTCTGCAGTGATCTTAGAACCCCAAAATATAACATCTCACACTGCTTCCATTGTTTCTCCTATTTGCCAGGAACTGATGGGACCAGTTGCAATGAACTTAATTTTTTGTTGTTGTTTTTGATGCTAAGCTTCAAATCAGCTGTTTCACTCTCATCTAGAGGCTTCTTAATTCCTCCTTAAGTCCTGGCAAATAGGGCTATCCACCCAAATAGGCATTCTGCTGATGATGCGGGGAGGAATGGTATCCACTGCTTTGCTAGGTGGTCAGAGGATAAGAGTCCTATTTCCATAATAAACTTTATGTATGACATTTAAAACATAAGTAGGATTTGCAGTCACCAGAGGGACCACAGGTAGCAAGATCATTTGTGGGACAGTGTGGCTAGGGGCCCTAAACATAACTTAGGAGTGGAGAAGAGAGCCCAGGGTTGAGCCCTGGGACAGATTTCAGAAAATAACAGCAA
>NW_020953953.1:425259-467645 GCF_900497805.2 Vombatus ursinus | reverse complement strand
ATAGATAGCTACTTTGGGGATAGAAAATATCTGGGTTCATATTCAGAAGAAGACAATTGACCTAAAAAAGCCACTCCTTTTTCAAGGAGGAACATCAAATGGTCCCAAGTACAAAAAGAACTCTTAGAAGAAAGTAAGAGAGATCAAGGAAAAACTAGAAAAAAAAATAAGAGCAATCCAAGAAAATCAAGAAAATTATGAAAAGAAAGTCAACCAACTTGAAATAGAGAATCAAAAACTTAAGGAAGAAAATAATTCCTTGAAAACTAGAACTGGGCAAGGGGAAGCTAATGATGTTTTAAGACATCAAGAAATAATAAAACAAAATCCAAAGATTGAAAAAAAATAGAAAAGAATGTGAAACATTTCATCAGAAAAACAACTGATCTGGAGAAAAGATTGAGGACAAATGATATAAGAACAGTGGGACGACTTGAAAATTATGATCAAAAAAAAGAATCTTAATACAATATTACAATAAATTGTCAAGGAAAATTGCCCTGAAGTTCTAGAAAAAGAAAGCAAGGCAGAAATAGAAAAAAGCCAGTAATCACCACCTGAAAGAGACCCCAGGAGGAAAACTTACAGGAATATCTTAATCAAGTTTCAAAGCTCCTAGTTAAAGCAAAAATACTGGAAGCAACAAGAAAAAAAATAATTTAAATATCATGAAGCTACAATAAAGATTACAGAAGAGCTAGCAGCTACTAAACTGAAGAACCTTAGGTCTTGGAATAGTATATTTTGTAGAGCAAAAGAGTTGGGGTTATGATCAAGGGTAACTTAACCCTGCAAAGTTAAGTATAATCCTAAATGGAAAAAAAAAGGATATTTAATGAACTAAAAGACTTTTAGTTAATTGGGACAAAAACATCAGAACTTAATGGAAAATGCAGCATATAAGATCCAGGAGAAATATAAGGGACTCAATAAGGTGAAATTGTTTACTTCATACAAGTGAAAATACTAGCAGTACTCTATATGATTGTCATCATTATTTGGGAAGTTTGAAATAAAGGCGTGGGCTGAACTGAGTATGATGGGGTGATTCTAAACAAATAGAATTGTGCAGGTAGAGATAAAAAAGGAGTAATTATCTCATACAAATGAGACATAAAAGGAAAAATTGATACAGAGGAAGCTAGTAGCGGAGAGGGCACATAGTGCTGAAACCTTACTCTTGTGGGAAATGAGTTAAAGAGGGAACAGCATATATATCTAGAAGACTATAAAAGTCTCCTAAATTCAGAAAGAAATAAAAAGGAAAAGAGATTAGGGTAGGGGGAGAGGATAAGGGAGGGACTCATAGAGGGTGGGTAAGGGTTAAGGAATTGGAGGGCAAGGTAGTGGATAGAAGTAAAGCAGAGAAGTGAGGAGGGATAGGGCAAATGAGATGAGAAGGATAGGAAAAATAGGAAGGAAGAAAATACTTAACAAGTAATTACAGCTTAGAATGTGAGTGGAATGAACTTACCCATAAAAGAAAAAAAAGAAATGGATAGTAGATAAAAAATTTGAATTCAACAATATGTTGCTTTCAGGAAATGTTTTAAAAATGAGAGATACACACAAAGATAAAATAAAGGACGGGAGTAAAATTTATTATGTAAAAAAAAAAACCGGGATAGAAATCATGATCTCAAACAAAGATAAAATAGATTTAATCAAAAGAGAAAGGGAAACTATACTAGGTGTTAGCAATATCATCAAATATTGTTTTAGACCATTTAAAATAACCAGATAGCATAAAATACCTGAGAGTATGCTTGCCAAAACAGACATAGAACTATATGAACACAAACATAAACACTTTTTTATACAAATAAAGTCAGATCTAAGTAACTGAAGTAATACTTATTGGTCTGGGGTAGGTAAAGACAATGTCATTTTAAAAATGACAATTTTACCTAACTAATCTATTTATTCAATGCCATCTCAATTAAAGTACTGAAAAATGATCTTACTGAATTAGAAAAAATAATAACAAAGTTCATTCAGAAGAACAAAAGCTCAGGAAATACAAAGAAATCAGGCAAAAAAGATGTAAAGGAAGTAGATTCAGCAGTATCAGACCTTAAACTATATTATAAGGTGAGAGCATTGTAGAAGTATAAAATGGGTAATTCCGATTACTTTAACATTTTCTTGTATAGATAAAACCTATGTCGCCAAGAATAGAAGGAATGTAGAAAATAGGGAAAAGACTTTCATAGACAATCTCTCAGATAGGACATGATTGGATTGGAATATATATATATTTTTTATCATGGATATGTTTTTTTTAAATTAATTATTATTTTCTTTTAGTTTTCAACATTCACTTCCACAAGATTTTGAGTTCCAAATTTTCTCCCCATCTCTCCCCTAACCCCACTTCAAGACAGCATGCATTCTGAATACCCCTTCCCCTAATCTGCCCTTCCTTCTATCACCCCCCCCTTCTCTTATCCCCTTCTCCTTCTAGTTTCCTGTAGGGCAGGTAGATTTCTATACCCCATTGCCTTTATATCTTATTTCCCAGCTGCAAATAAAAACAATTTTTAACATTCATTTTTAAAACTTTGAGTTCCAAATTCTCTCCCTTCCTCCCTCCCCAACCACCCTCATTGAGAAGTCAATATAGGTTATACATGTGTAGTCATGCAAAACACTTCCATAATAGTCATGTTGTGAATGACTAACCATATTTCCCTCCATCCTATCTTGCTCCCTGTTTATTCTATTCTCTCTTTTGACCCTGTCCCTCCTCAAAAGTGTTTGCTTCTAATTACTCCTTCCCCCAATCTGCCCTCCCTTCTATCACCTCCTCCCTTCTCTTATCCCTTTCCCTCCATTTTCCTGTAGGGTAAGATAGATTTCCAAACCCAATTGAGTGTGTATATTATTCCCTCTTTAAGCCAAATCTGATGAGAGTAAGATTCACTCATTCCCTCTCACCTTCCCCCTTATCCTCCACTGTAAGCTTTTTCTTGCTTCTTTTATGTGAGATAATTTACCCTATTCTACTTCTCCCTTTCTCCTTTCTTACTGACCTTCTAAGTTGTTTTTGGCATTTGTGGGTTGAGAAGTCTGGAAACCACCACAGCTGCCAGTGATTCAGTCCCCTGAGGCCTGCTCTAGCCTATGCTGAATTGCACTCCTTTCCCAGCCCAGCGCAACAGACCTTTCCCATCAACCATCCAGGTTGTCTTGGGCTGAAAATTTGTTTCACTCTGTCTTTTGTGGGTTTTTCTGCTCTAGAATTTGTTTAGGGACATTTTTTTTTTTACAGGTATTTGGAGGGGTTTGGGGAAGAGGTCAAGCAAGTTGTTGCTTTTACTCCATCACCTTGGCTCAGCCCTTTGGATTAGAATATTAATGTGTGTAGGAAATGAGGAGCTGGTTGATTTAGAAAAACATGGAAAGATTTGGACTTTATGAAGGAAGATGCTATCCATCTTCAGAGAAATAGACAAGTAGAAATGAGCATAATATGGTCTTACATATGTATATGAATGTATATGTGTATGTTTATAGATATCTATGTATATGTATTTGTGTGTATCTATATCTATATATCTGCATTTCATTGTATCTTTTTTTTGGGGGTGGGCAGGAGGGAGGGGGAAAAATAAAGTAAAAAGTGCACTGCAGAGAACAAAAGAAAACCAACAAGGAAGAAAAAAATAGCTGGGCAGTTTTGAAAACAATGTTTCGTATTTATTATATACGTTTTCTTGAAATGGAAGTTTATTGTTTATATTGAATCCTCTCATGTTCTGCTGTGTACATGGCCATTCTTTTTTCTATCCTCATTTTACATTTAAGTTTAAAATAAGAATTAAAAATAAATAAAAAATTTAAAAAATATATAAGTTGGACTAGATGAAGATTGTTCAGCCTATGCATGTGTTAGTAAAACTGCATCAGGCTATCCATGATGAGCTACTAAGGGTTGTGTTGTCTTGATAAAATAGAGAACGTCCCAAAAAGCTTCACATCTACCTGGTCATTAACTGACCCTGTAGCTAGTCAATCAGATCCACATAAGTCTTTCTAGGAAGGCTACATGCAAGATGCCTATGATATAGATGATCCATGTCAGAGACAATGCTGAGATATCATCCTCTGGGTTGTCGACCCAATTTTCATTGTTAATTCTACATCTGGAGACATACCCTGAACTGTCCTTTGGCATTAACCACACTGTATGATTTGTACTCTTAAGTATATTTTTGTTTGTTTTAGGAATTTTTTAAAAAAATGTATTAAACTTGTCTTCCAGTGCTTCTTGGGCTAGAAATAATTTAACATTATATTAGTGGAGGATAGTTGACTAGAAAATTTTTTAGGTGCACAAATTTTTTTAAGAGATGTGATCAATCAATCAAACAATATATAAGCATTTATTGAGCATATGCTATGTGTCAGGCACTGTGCTAAGCACTGAGGATACAAAAAGTTTCTGTCCTCAAGGAGCTTACAGTCTTAATGGCAAAAGAAAACATACTAATATATACAAAGCAAGCTAAATACAAGATAAATAGGAAATAATTAACAGAAGGAACAGAGGGAAGGCACTAGAATTAAGAGGGGTTGGGAAAAGCTTCCTGTAGAAGATGGATTTTTGTTGGGACTTGAAGGGGGAGAGGGTGGGAGTTTGTCAGTAGGTGTGATGGGGTGCTTGGGTACTTGTGTTTGGGTGCTTGTGCTTGTACTTTCACCCTAATTTCTCCCTAGTCTCTGAAACACTGTCTCTGATAACCACTCCCCAGGCCAAAGACACTGTGCCTAGCAGTTATTCATGTATGGGCCCCAGCATAACCCTTATCTCTCTCCTTGGTGCAGCTACACAAAACTGGGTGAGAGAGTGCTGGGCTGCTCAGGCCCCAGCCCTCAGATCACATCTCTGGAAGCCTCCCAATTCCTTAGTAAGTTCCTGTCTGTTGAGAAAGCTTTCCCTTGTCGCAGTGCATTCTCTCATCAAGGCAGAGGGAGGGTGGTGCCTTGCTCAGCCCAAGGAGTTTTGTCCTTGGCCGGCCCAAGGACTCTTCCTCCTGCCAGACTCCCAAGATCCATACCTCTGACATCTCCCTCACTGGCCGGTATACTCCCTGTACTTTCCCATCCATAGCTCCCAAAGACACCTGGACCTTTGGATTACCTCATCAGTGTCCCTGGCATTCCTTTCCCATGCCCTTTTCCATATAAACCCTAGGTTCAGCTTCAATCTCTCGCAGGTTCCTTAAGAATCCTTGCCTGCTGAAAAGCATAACAATAAATCTTTGCCACCTTGACTTAAAGAATGCTTGACTCTGTGAAGTCATTCCAGATGACCAGTCCCGTGCTCGGGTCTTTGAGGGGTCTCAACCTCTCAGAGCGTAACAGGTGCAGTGGAGGTAGGAGAAACTTCCAGGCTCAGGGAATAGAGAAAATGCCTAGAGCCAAGAGGTAGAGTGTCTTCTTGGTGGAACAACTAGGAGGCCAGTGTCACTGGATCAAAGAGTACATGAATTCTAACCCTAAGCCAGAATCTCTGGATTGGACTGAGTTAGGTCTTACTCAGAACAACAGAGAGAGTCTACAGAGAAAACCTAAGAGTAATCAGGAAGTAGCCTTGAAGTACACTCATGAGTAGTAGGTGCAGCATGTATCAAGATACACTAGAGAAGACCAAGGAGTGTTCAGTTAGGTCAGAGAATAACCACGTGAGAGCACGGTCAGGAAATTCAGAATGCAAAGAACATCCAGGAAAAGTTGGTTCTTACTGAAAACAATGAGAACAACAAAACCTTCAGATAGGATGAGGATAGAGGAAAGGCCATTAGATTGGGCAATTAAGAGGTCACTGGGCAGTTTAAAGAAAGTAGTTTCAGTTGAATAATGAGGTTGGAAGCCAAGTTTTGTCAAAACACAGAGAGCATTCTTTCATGGGATTTGTTCTGGATTCAGTCAAAGTCTGGATTCAGTCAAAGGGCCACACTTGAGGACCTAGAGGGCTACATGTGGCCTTGAGGCCACAGGCTCCCCACCCCTGCATGGTGGTATGAGGAGAGATACAGGATAAAAGCTATAGGGGAAGACATCAAATGAGAGTTCTTTAATGATGGAGGAGATCTGGGCATGTTTGGAGGGAGTGGGGAGGGATCTAGTAGTAGGTTTATAAAGCTGAGATGAGGTAAGGAAGATGAGGTTAGATAATGCTAATCATTGAAGAATGGTCTGGGCAGAGTATCAGGAGAAGGCAGGACCTCCACTGATGAAGACACGTGATTAGAAGGGTCCAGGTTTCCAAAGTTACATGTGGTTGCATGTGTGCCCAGGAATAAGAAGACATACTTCCCCTCCCATTTATGTGGTGGACAGATTACAAACAGTGCAGTTTTACCCCAACATGCACAGGACATAAAATCAGAAGGCCTTAGTTCAAAAGTCATCCCTGCCACTAGCCCTATACGTCAGGGTGATGATTTTCCTAATTCACATGGTTGTAGTGACAGAAGCCTTTTGTAACGTTACAGCCAAATCAGAAAGTACTTTCCCACTCTTCAGATGTAGAAAGGAAGCCCCAGGGAAGAGGAATACCATGTTGCAAGTTCTCACAGTTGTCACAGTTGCTATGTTGTAAAACTGCAGCAGGAAACAATGTCTCCTAACTCAAAGTATTTTTCCAACATACAGTGTTATCAAAGGATAGAGTGGAGGGAGAAAATAGAAGAGGACCGAGGGCTGAGCTTGGAGGGACATCTACACTTAGGGATGGGGGAGAGGAGAAAAGGGAAGGAAAGAAGCATTTATTAAGCACCAACTATATACCAAGCCCTGTGCTGAGTACTTTACTGATATTAACCTATTTGATCCTTGTAACAACCCTGGGAAGAAGGTCCTATTATGATCTGCATTTTATAGTTGAGGAAACTGATAGAGAAGTCAAGTGACTTGCCCAGGGTCACACAGCCAGTAAATGGCTTCAATCAGATTTGAACCAAGTCTTCCTAAGTCCAAGCCAAGTCACTCTATCCACTGAACCACCTAGAGGAAGAAAGATGAACCAGCAAAGAAGAATGGAAATAAGTAGAGAGTATAAAGAGATCATGCTAGAAAGGGATTCCAGATAAAAACAAGACTTGATTAGGTTGAAAGCTTGTTTTTCAGAAAACAGAGATCCAACTAGACTTCTGAAATGAGCACGTGGAGAGGCCAGAGGGCTGGAAGTGTGGAGGATAGGCAATGAGGAGGCTCAGTTTGGATGTCTGCATCCTCAGTGTAGTAGTAGTGGTTTCTGATGTAGGCAGGGCTGGGGAGGTAAGGAAGAAAATCAGAGCTAAATGAGATGGGGATGTCAGGAAGTATGGAAGGAAGTTTTCCATGCACTAGTGAGGGTCCAGGACCATAAATATATAGGACATGTAATCATCATCATTCTGGGACTTTATCCAGAGACCCTGAGTGGCTTTGTAAGAGGATAGCAGGAATCAGATGGTGATGGGTAAAGAATTAGTGATGTTGATGAACCATTCCAATAGACATCATGGTCAAGGCTGGCATAAAAGTATGAGAAGTCAGTCTGAAGTGAAGTGGAGTGTGATACAGCCCCCATCAATGGGAAAGGAAACAATCATGAGACCACAAAAATGTCAAGGATCAACAAGGGAGTAGAGAGGTAGAAGGATGGGGGATATAGTCAGAGAGAGGGGGTAGGAATTCAGGATCTGTTCACATCATTTCTTGTGTTGATTTCTGGGTACCTCCATTTGGGAAGCTCAGGGATAAACTGAAGCAAATGTAGAGCACCACCAAGAAAATCAAATGCCTTGACCATGCCTTGTGAGTGCTGGCTGAAGGAAGAGAGGACGACTAGTCTGGAGGAGAGAACGGCCAGGTGGCATATAGCAGCTATTTTCAAGTACATCAAGAACTGAGCTATGGAAGCAAGGCTCTCCTAGTTCTGTTTGGGTTCAGAGGACAGAACCAGGCCGTAAATGGAAGCTGTAAAGAAGTAAACTCAGACTTTGTCAAGAGAATAAAAAATAAAATTCCTTAGAGCTGTCCAGAAAAGGACCATGGGAGGCAATGGGACTCCTTCATTGGAGCTCTTCAAGCACGAGCAGGGAAATCATTGGTCCTGTATGTTGTAATGGGTTTTCTTTTGGAGAATGGGTTGAGGTATTTGCTAATAGTTCAATGTCTCCGTGAATAGAAGTCACTAGTGGAGTAATCTGGGCACCTTTACTTGGACCTATGTTAATTAACATTTTATCCATTACATTTGTAAAGCATGTATAAGATCATTATCCAAACTTCTACTCCCACTGACAGGTTGAGTTTCCAGAGCCTTGCTGACTATATCTTCTTTACTGTTCTAGGGGACCCTAAGAGGATGATCATGTCATTTATCATATTACTACTCTAGGGGTCCAATTATAGTGTATTCCCACAAATATCAACCATTTATCTCTTCAGTGTGATTTACCCAATGAGTGAGGCCTCATTATGACCCCTTGATATTCATCAGAAACTGACATAAATTCGTGTTTATAAAAGAATATTTACTGAAAAGAGCAAGAACTAAAGCACCAAACATCCCCCCCCCCCCCAAATATAGGACATGCTTCCTCTTCTAAATCTTGGTCCCTGGGAAGAGTAAGATTCAACTTAGAATAGTGACTGGCAAATATTTACCTGATAAAATCTTGTTCTGGGCATGGCAGTTGAGGGACATGTCCCACTCTTGTGTGCAGGGTACTGTACACCAGCTATGCATATTATTCACTGTTGAACTGGGTCAAGAGGGTGTCTCCTTGTAACTACTTTTTCACTGGACTCAGCAGCTGGCAATCTCTGCTATGGACTCCAATTCCCCCATACCTTTTGTGGGTCCTCCATATCTTTCAATGGTCACAAGGTCATAGTGTAGTCTGTTCTGTCTCCTATATTTAATCTCCTAAAAGGAGGAAAGAATGAAAACACAACAGAGATGGAAAAACAGGAGCATAATGCTATGGGTTATGGGGGCTAAGTGGAGAAATAAGACTCCCCAAAGCAATACCTGCTACATCCCTTCCCACTGAGAAGTTTACATTACTTCTTCCTCATTAACAATGAGGAGAGATAAAATGTATTCTCCTATTAGAATTGAAAAGGCTACAAGCCAAGACAAAAGTGGAGGGAGGGCTGGTGCATGATTTGTGGTTCACAGATAACTGCATTCTGAGACTCTGAGGCTGAGATGCAGCAGAGCACAGCTCAATTCTCTGCCACTTGTGCTAATTTCTGGCTTAACAATTAACATCATCCCCACATAGACCCATGGAGAAATTGTGAACGCTGTGGATAAGTTTACTTACCTTGACAGTATATTTTCCAGGGCTGTACACATAGACGACGAGGTTGACACATGTATTGCCAGAGCTATCTCAGCATTTGGAGACAGGATGTTGTGAGGTATCAAATGGGTAATTTTGATTACGTTAAATTAAAAAGGGTTTGTATAAATAAAGCTAATGTAACCAAGATTAGAAGGAAAGCAGAAAATTGGGGGAAGGGGATTTTATGGACAGTTTCTCAGATAAAGGTCTTACATATCAAATATATAGAGAACTTTGTCTAATTCATAAGAATAGGAGTCATTCCCCAATTAATAAATGGTCAAAGGATATGAACAAGCAGTTTTTCAATGAAGAAAATTATATATAGTCCTATGAAAAATGCTCTAAATCATTACTGATTAGAGAAATGCAACTTTAAAAACTTTGAGATATCTCATATTTATCAGATTAGTTAGAATGATAGAAGGGGAAAATAAATGTTGGAAGGGATGTGGAAAAACTGGAACACTAATACACTGTTGGTGGAACTGTGAACTGATCCAACCATTTTGGAAAGAAATCTGGAATTATGCCCAGAAAGTTATAAAACTGTGTATACCTTTTGACCGAGCAATACTGCTATTAGGTCTGTTTCACGAGGTGGTCAGAGAAAAAGGAAAAGAACCTATATGTCCCAAAATATTCATAGCCGTGCCTTTGTGATGACAAAGAACTGGAAATTGACAAGTGCCTATCAATTGGGTAATGAATGGCTGAACAAGTTGTGGTAAATGATTGTGATGGAATATTGCCATGCTATATGAAATGATGAGCTGGTTGATTTTAGAAAGAATTGTATGAAATAATGAAGAGCGAAATGAACAGAACCAAGAGAACATTGTATACACCAACAGTAATATCATTCAAAGAACTGCAAATGACTAAGTTATTTTGAGCATTTTAAATATTCAAATCAAGCACAAAGAAACCATAAAAGAAGATATTATCCATATACAGGTAAACAACTGAAAAACAGATGCACATATATGTATATGTATATGTACATGTATATACATATATATACATACACACACACATATCTGAGCCTAATGGTGGCTTTCTTTAGTATGGGGTGGGGAGAGAGAGAGAAAAAAATGAACAACAAAACAAAATCAGAAAGAAGCACAGAAAAGCAGGGTAGCAATGTAGTATTTATTAGTTTTTCAAAAAAAAGTAAACAGTATGAAATGGAGATTCAGTTTCATATTGAATCTTCTCTGTGTTGTGTTGTGTCAATGGAAAACTTTTTTTCTTTTTGTATTTAAGTTCAAAATGAATTGAAAAAAAGGATAAAAAAAGATTTTTTAAGAAGTTTGGTTCAAGGTTAGAAACATAACCATATAAAAATTGACAAAACCATAGTATAATTTTTATGTATTTGCTTTTATGATATGCTACTTTGTTCTTTGTGTTACAGCCTAATTTGTGATACTTACATTTAGAGTTCAACGGTCTTAATTGCCCAAATTATTTACATTCTTTATTTTAAAATAAAATTATTTCGTACACATACACACACATACACAAGAGGCAGTAGAAAAGAGACATATGAATGTACTTTTGATGAGAACACATATTTAGAGTTCGAAGGAACCATAGAAGCCATTGAGTCCAACTTTCTCATTTTAGAGATGAGTAAACTGAGGCACAGAGAGGTTGTTCCTTGCTGAAAGTTATAAGGGAGCATCCAAGTCAGGATTTGAACCCAAGTTTTCTCTGATTCTAAAGCAGTGCTCTATGTATTACAATTACTGCTTTCCTTTAGTCTGTTCTGAAAGTCAATCTGAATGAAAAGAGAAGCAACTAAACTATCAGTATGTTTTAAACTACTGACCTTACTACGAGACTTATGTTCCAAGGAATAACCACTGGAAAAGCACATATTTCCGTAGTGATTTGTCTTGAAAAGCGTTTTACAAATAGTGTCTCATTTGTTGCTTACATTTTACTCTTATTATCCCCATTCTACAGATGGGGAAGCCCAGACAGGAGCAGGTTAAGTGACTTGCTTAGGGTCATACAACTAGTATGTGCCAGAGACAGAAATGGAATTCAGCCCTCGTGGCTCCAGGCATAACACTTCATCCAGAGGGCCACACTGTTGCTTAAAGAAAGCATGAGAGACATAAGTGTCCAACAGTAACCAAAATATTCATATGAGTGCTTTTTTGTGCCATTAAACAACAGGAAACAAAGTGAGTATCAGTCAACTGAGGAATGCTATTATAGTACATTAATGCCATGAAATATTGAGGAATGATGACAAAAACTAGGATTTTAGAGAAAAAAATCATTGCATTTATATGGTTTTACAGATAGTGTAAGTTTGGAATTTTTAAGGAGGCCTTTTTTGTTGGGAGGTCCAGTGAAGTCTGTGCTACAGCAGGAGGCCTTCCTTTCTTAATTAGATATATGTCTTATCTCCACCATGATTTCTCCAATGTACAGACAACTATGAGATCCAGGTGAAGCCCTTCCCACAACCATTGCTTTTATAATCCTTCATCACAGCATGAATATTGTTGTCTACCTACTGTCCTCCTCTAGAGAAAAGCACATTCCCCTTTGGCGTATTTGTAAGGCTTCTCTCCACTAGGAATTCTCTGCTAAAAAGTAAGAGACAGTCTCTGGTTGAAAGTGTTCCCACACTGAGTCAATATGGAGCTGTTCATCAGAATGAATTTTGTAATGGTGAACAAAGTCTGAACTCCACTTGAATGCCTTTCCTCACTCATGACAGTGATAAGATTTGTGTAATATGAATTCTCAGATGAATTCTCAGATAAGAGATGATTGTTACCTGAAGGCTTCACCACACTGATTATATTCCTAAGGTTTCTCTGCAGTGTGGATTCTCTGATGTTCAGCAAGCCTGGAATTGTGTGAAAGCCTTTCCACATTGTTTATATTCAAAAGGCTTCTACCCAATGTGGATTCTCTGATGTCTAGCAAGATTGCCCTTCACTGTGAAAGCCTTTCCACAATGATTACATTTATAAGGTTTCTCTCCACTGTGGATTTTCTCATGATCAGCTAGACCGTAGCTCTTTATGAAACCCTTTCCACATTGTTTACATTCATAAGGTTTCTCTCCAGTGTGGACTCTCTGGTGGGCAGCAAGACTGGAGCTCTGTGTGAAAGCCTTTCCACATTGTTTACACTCAAAAGGTTTCTCTCCAGTGTGGATTCTCTGATGTCGAGCAAGATTGCCCTTCACTGTGAAAGCCTTTCCACAATGATTACATTTATAAGGTTTTGCTCCACTGTGGATTTTCTCATGATCAGCAAGACTGTAGTTCTTTGTGAAAGTCTTTCCACATTGTTTACATTCATAAGGTTTCTCTCCAGTGTGGATTCTCTGATGTGCAGCAAGACTGGAGCTCTGTGTGAAAGCCTTTCCACACTGATTACATTCATAAGGTTTCTCTCCAACGTGGATTCTCTGATGTACAGCAAGATGGGAGTTCTGTGTGAAAGACTTTCCACATTGATTGCATTCATAAAGTTTCTCCCCTGTGTGGATTCTCTGATGTGCAGCAAGATGGGAGTTCTGTGTGAAAGCCTTTCCACATTGATTACATTCATGAGGTTTCTCTCCAGTGTGGATTTTCTCATGATTAGTAAGACTGGAGTGAAATCTGAAAGCCTTTCCACATTGTTTACATATGTAAGGTTTCTCTCCAGTGTGGATTCTCTGATGTTTAACGAGACTGGAGCTATATGTGAAAGCTTTTACACATAGATTACATTCATAAGGTTTCTCTCCAGTGTGAATTCTCTGATGTACAGCAAGATGTGAGTTAAATTGGAAAGCCTTTCCACACTGATTACATTGATAAGGTTTCTCTCCAGTGTGGATTCTCTGGTGTTTAACAAGACTAGAGCCATATGTGAAAGCCTTTCCACATTGATTACATTCAAAAGGTTTCTCTCCAGTGTGGATTTTTCGATGTTTAACAAGACTGGAGCCATATGTGAAAGCCTTTCCACACTGATTACATTCAAAAGGTTTCTCTCCAGTGTGGATTCTCTGATGGCTAATAAGAAGTGATCTGTAGCAGAAAGCCTTCCCACATTCACTACATTTATAAAATGTCACTCCAGTATCAATCTTCTGATGTTTCATAAGATCTGTGTTCCTACCAAAGGTCTTCTCACAATGATTATGTGCGTATGGTTTCATTCCAGCATGAAGCTTAGGATGGTAAGAAAGAGATGAATGATGGGATAAGGTTGGTTCCCATTCATTATATTCACTGGGCTCCTTTCTAATGTGAATTTTCTTATGAATAATGAGCTTAGAGTTCCGACTGAAGGCTTTTCCACCTTCATTATTTACATAAAGCATCTCTCCAGTATTTTTTTGATGTCTAATGAGCTCTGAACTCCAGATAATAGCCATTTCCTGTTCATTATCTTGATCCATTTGCATTTCAGGAATCTTCTCATGAGACTGAAAAAGCTCTACCACTTCAGGAAAGCACTTGCTATATTCACTATCCTGAAAACAGGCATTTCCAGAGGTCATTTTCTTACAGTGATTTAGGGCTGAAGATTGTTTGAATCTCCTCCCAGTTTTTTCAAATTCACAGGGACCCTTTGGATTTTTATCCACTTTCATATTAGAGTTGTGGATTTCTCTCAACTTGAAGTCACCAGCACTCACGAATCTTTGCTGGCCAGATTCTTCCACAAAAATCCTCGGTTTTGTAGTCATCTCATTTACTTCAAACATGGTCTCTGCAACTGAAGAAAATAAACAATCATATATACACAAGAAGACATGCACACCTAAGTATGCGTTCTTTCTTTGGATGGCAGAAAGTAAACTCATTTATGTTCTATTTCCCCAGTTAAAAAGAAAACTTTTCAAACTTAAGCATGCAGAATCAATCTTTGGAAATGCCATTTGGTCACAACCCTAAGAGGGTTTATTAGAAAGAGCAATGACATTTGCTCCTGACAACAAATGCGGGACACAGGAAGGCCCACCATTCTCATTAACTTTCACAACTCAGGTGATGAGCTCAGAATGGCTGAGCTGCAGCTGAAATCAGAACTTGAACCATGTGACTGAGTGTGCTCTGGCCACAATACTAGAAGACTTTTCTCTACTGCACTTTCTTCAAATGCCTCTTGTTGATTATACTTACACTGACCATTGATTATACCTATACTTTTGTCACTCTCAGGTCAACTTCTGCTATTCTGTACTGCTCAGTTTCAATGCACTATCACTTGGTCATTCCTGATCAATTCCATATGCTAAGCTGAGAAACAGGTTCAGTCTTTTTAACTCCCATGCAATAATATTCAATGTTATTTCCAACTTTTCTTATACTCTATTCAGATCCAAAGACATTAAGCCACTTGCTGCACATGTACTAAATATTCGTTATCGATATTATGTCTCATACTATATCTTGAGTCCATGATCCTTCTGTCAAGAAGTGAACAGCATGATTCACTATTGGTCCTCTAAAACCATGGCCCATTTAGTGCTTCATGATGATGTTCAAGGGGCATTAGCTAAAAATTCTTTAATGGTGAACCTTATGTAGTAAAAAATTGCTCAGTTTTTTGACCAATACATTTTCCCCTTGCACACAAGCATGTGCATGTTTGAGGCATAATAGGTTGCTTTGTGGGGTGATTCCAAATCATCATGATTGGGTATAAAATGATTTTGGTGTTCATGCAGTGATTATATCAAATTCTGACCACTTCTAAGTGTAACATACTGTTCTGGTTTTTCACTCTGTCCTCAAATTGTTTCCACATCACCATAAAAGTCTGACATTTAAGTACAAATCAACTCTCAGTGGATGGTCACAGGGATGCACATAGTCTCATTTGCTTTTTGAAAAATGCATCAGAGTAGCTGCCTCCGTCCAAGGTTTCCTTGTAATCTCATTTCATCAGCAATGTAATCACATCAAAAAGCAGCAAAAGCATGTGTTCTTCCAGTGCAGATGGTATGGTTTTTGAAAAACACGATCACTAGGCATACACATTACAAACCATCTTGAAAGATGATTCCACTCATCATCGGTACATGAAATGTGCACATGTTTATAGACAATACACAATCTAGTAGACCTGAAAGACAAACAGCTTTCGTTTCAAGGGAACTCAGCAGGTGTTACATCCAAATAACCCTGAGTGAAACAAGACTGCCAAATGAAGGCCAGCCTACTGAAGTTGGAGTGGATACACATTTTCTGGAGTGGCCGCAGTGAAGGGGAGCACCAGGAAACTGGTATGGGTTTTGCAATCAAAACTAATCCAGTCAACGAACTTGTACACTTCCCAAAAGGAATGAATGCCAGGCTCATGACAATGCAATTTCCACTTGCAGGAAAACACCATGCCACCATCATCAGTGCTTATGCTCCTACCCTGATGACTCTGATGAAGATCTAGAGACCATCATCAATGTGCAGAAAGAGGATGAGCTTATAATTCTGGGTGACTTTAATGCTACAGTAGGCACAGACTACTAGAAGTGGCAGGGAGTCCTTGAGAGGAATGGATTTGGAAACCGCAACAGCAACGGTCACTTACTACTAAAGATTTGTGTGTCTCATGACCTCATCACCAACACTGTCTTTTGTTCACCTAAACATAAAACTTTGTGGATGCACCCTCATAGCAAACAATGGCACGTAATAGACTATGTCATTGTAAGGAGAAGAGACAGAGAGGATTTGAGAATGACAAAGGTAATGGGTGGTACAGAGTCCTGGACTGATTATAGACTGATCCTCTCCAAGTTAAACATTCCCCTTCAACAAAAGCAGAGACCCCAAGGCAAGAAGACAATGTCAGCAGATTAGAAAGTTTCTCTGAGCAGAACAGTTGGTTGTCAACTTGGAGGGAAAGCCGAGCCAACACACAGTAGACAACAGTGGAGAAAAGGAGTGGCAGCTTTCAGAGATTTGGTGTACAGCACTGCATTTACTCTTTTGGGTCAGAACACTCACAAACATCATGATTAGTTTGATGAAAATGATGCAGATATTCAGAAGTTGCTAAATGAAAAATGAGAACGCCACAGGGTTTACCAGCAGGATAGTTCATGTGCCTAAGAATGTAGCATTTAACTCCATTAAAAATAAAGTACAAGTGAAGCTTAGAGGAATGCCAAGATTCCTGGCTTAGTAAGAAGGTAGATGATATTCAGTTGTATGATAACAATAACAATCCAAAGGGTTTTTACGATGCACTGAAGGCTATTTATAGACCAAAGACCTGCAACTATTCAGTGCTGATGGAGCTACAGTGATCAGTGATAAGAACATGATCCTGGAGAGACGGGCTGAACGCTTCCATGATGTTCTCAACAGACTATCATCCATCAATGCTGAAGCCACTGACCATATACCGCAGGTTGAAGTCAATCCCTCTCTAGCCAACTTTCCAACGGAAGAAGAGGTTTTAGACGCCATTTTGTTCCTCTCCTGTGGCGAAGCCCCTGGTGCCAATTCTGTTCCAGCTGAGATCTACAAGGTAAGGAGCCCAACACTCATATGTAAGCTGACTGAAACCTTCCAGGTTATATGGTAAAAGGAGGTCACCCCCCCGGGAGTTCAAGGATGTCTCCATTGTCCATCTCCATAAAGGAAAAGGAAATATGTTGTCGTGTGACAATCACGTCTCTCTTTAGTCACGGCTAACAAAATTCCTCCTTAATAAGCCGATTCTTCACCTGGAAGATGGTCCTCTACCTGAGAGTCAGCATGGCTTCAGAAAAGGCCAAGGAATGGTTGATACAATGTTTGCTACCCAACGACTCCAGGAGAAATGCCAGGAGCAGAAGGCAGGTCTACACATAATGTCTGTCCATCTGACTGAGACCTGTGATACCGTCAGTCATGAGGGCATACGGAAAATTATGTCAAAACGTGGTTGCCTGGAAAAGTTCAGCAGTGTCGTACATCAATTTCATGACAGCATGCTTGCTTGGGTTCTAGATAATGGACGATGCTCTCGTGCTTTCCCAATCACCAATGGAGTGAAACAAGGCTGTCTACTTGCTCCCATGTTTTTTAGCATGATGTTTTCAGTCATGTTGTCAAATGTCTTGAATAAGGATGTACATGGCATCAAAGTCAACTATCACATTGATGGTAAATTCTTCAAGCCAAAACTAAAGCGGAGGGAGAGTTGGTGTATGCTTTTTTGTTTGTAGATAATTGTGCACTCAATGCAGCCTCTGAAGCTGAGATGCAACAAGGGATGGATTGATTCTCTGCTGTTTGTGCTAATTTTGGCTTAACAATTAACACCAAGAAAACACTGGTGCTCCACCAGTCAGCACCACACCATCCATACGTGGAA
Source organism: Vombatus ursinus (assembly GCF_900497805.2). Lineage (NCBI taxonomy): Eukaryota > Metazoa > Chordata > Mammalia > Diprotodontia > Vombatidae > Vombatus > Vombatus ursinus. Next base: position 449,958 of record NW_020953953.1, on the reverse strand, counting down.
CTAGTGGTTACAGCAAATGGAGAAGTTTTGAATGCTGTGGATAAGTTCACTTACCTTAGCAGTATACTTTGCAGGAGTATACACATTGATAATGAGGCTGATATACAAATTGCCAGTGTTTGGGAGGCTCCGAAGGAAAGTATGGGAAAGAAGAGGTATTAGACTGACTACCAAATTGAAGGTCTACAGAGCTGTTGTGCTGATCTCATTGTTGTATGGCTGTGAAACCTAGACAGTCTACCAGCGCCATGCCAAGAAACCGAATCTCTTCCATTTGAATTTCATTTTCTTACAAAGATTGTGAAGATCACCTGGCAGCATAAGTTACTGGACTCTGAGGTCCTTTCTCACTTTCTTTTTTTTTTTTTTTTTTAAGGCAATTGAGGTTAAGTGACTTGCCCAGGGTCACACAGCTAGTAAGTGTCAAGTGTTTGGTCTGAGGCCGAATTTGATCTCAGGTCCTCTTGACTTCAGGGCTGGTGCTCTATCCACTGTGCCACCTAGCTGCCCCTGCTTTCTTTTTTTTTAAACAAATTTTTTTTTTTGCTCATTTACATATTAGTCATGTTGTAAAAGAAGAATCAGAATAAAAGGGGGAAAATCATGAGAAAGAAAAAACAAAAAAGGAGAGAGAAAATAGTATGCTTCGATCTGCATTCAGACTCCACAATTCTTTCTCTGGATGTGGTTAGCATTGTTTATGATGAGTCTTTTGGAATTGTCTTAGATCACTGCATTGCTGAGAAGAGCTAAGTCTATCATAGTTGGTCGTTGCATAACGTTGCTGTGACTATGTACAATTTTGTCCTGGTTCTGCTCACTTGACTCAGCGTCAGTTCATGTAAGTCTTTCTAGATTTTTCAGAAATCCACTTGCTCATCATTTCTTATGGAACAATAGTATTCCATTATATTCACATGTGACGACTTGTTCAGGCATTCCCTAACTGATGGGCATGCCCTCAATTTCCAATTCTTGGCCACCACAAAAGAGCTGCTATAAATATTTTTGTCCAAGTGGGTCTCTTTGGGATACAGACCTAGCATTGATATGGCTGGATCAAAGAGTATACACAGTTTTATAGCCCTTTGGGCATAGTTCCAAATTACTCTCCAGAATGGTTGCATCAGTTCACAACTCCACTAAGAATGCATTAGTGTTCCAATTTTCCCACATCTTCTCCAACATTTATCATTTTCTTGTTTTGTCATATTAGCAATCTGACAGGTATGATATGGTACCAGGTGAATTTTATTATTATTTTTTCTAGCGCTATAAAATAATTTTTGGTAGTTTGATTGGTATGGCACTGAATAAGTCAATTAATTTAGGTAGAATTGTCATCTTTATTATATTAGCTTGGCCTACCTATGAGCAACTGACATTTTTCCAATTATTTAGATCTGACTTTGTGTGAAAACTGTTTTGTAATTATATTCATATAGTTCCTGGGCTTGTCTTGGCAGGTAGACTCCCAAATATTTTATATCATCTACGGTTACTTTAAATGGAATTTCTCTTTCTATCTCTTGTTGCTGGGTTTCGTTAGTAATATATAGAGATGCTGATGATTTATGTGTGTTTATTTTATATCCTGCAACTTTGCTAAAGTTGTTAATGATTTCAAGGAGTTTTTTAGTTGATTCTCTAGGATTCTCTATCATCATGTCAGTGAAAGCTTTGTTTCTTCACTGCCTATTCTAATTCTTTCAATTTCCTTTTCTTCTCTTATTGCTAAAGCTAATATTTCCAGCATAATACTGAGTAACAGTGGTGATAATGGACATCCTTGTTTCACTACCTGATCTTACTGGAAAGGCTTCTAGCTTCTCCCCATTACATATATTGCTTGCTGATGGTTTTAGATAGAGGCTACTTATCATTTTAAGAAAAACTCCATTGATTCTTATGCTCTCTAGTGTTCTTAATAGGAATGTCAAAAATGTATTCTGTCAAAAGCTTTTTCTGCATCTACTGAAATAATCATATAATTTCTGTTAATTTTGTTATTGATATGGCTAATTATCCTGATAGTTTTCCTGATATTGAACCAACCTTGCATTCCTAATATCAATTCCACCTGGTCACAGTGTATTATCGTCATGATAAGTAATCTCTTTGCTACTACTTTATTTAAAATCTATGCATCCATATTCATTAGGGAAATTGGTCTGTAATTTTCTTTCTCTGTTTTGGCTCTTCCTGGTTTAGTATCTGCACAATATTCGTGTCATAAAAAGAATTTGGTAGGACTCCTTCTTTGCCTATTTTTCCAAATAGCTTATATAGTATTGGAGTTAATTGTTCTTTAAATGTTTAGTAGAATTCACTTGTTAATACATTTGGCCCTGGAGATTTTTTCCTAGGGAGCTCATTGATGGCTTGTTCAATTTCTTTCTCTGAAATGGGGCTATTCAAGTATTTTATTTTCTCTTCTGTTAGTCTGGGCAATTTTTATTTCTGTAAATATTCATCCATTTCACTAAGACTGTCAGATTTACTGGCGTACAGTTGGGCAAAATAGCTCCTAATTATTGTTTTAATTTCCTCTTCGTTGGTGGTGAATTCACCCTTTTCATTTTAGATACTGGTAATTTGGTTTTCTTCTTTCTTTTTTCTAATCAAAAGTTTACCTATTTTAATGTTTTTTTTTAATAAAACTAGCTCTTAGTTTTATTCGATAGTTTTTTAAAAATTTTTTAATTTAAATTTCAATTTTACTAATCTCTCCTTTGATTTTCAGAATTTCTAATTTGGTATTTAATTGAGGAGCTTTAATTGGGGAGCTTTTTCTAGCTTTTTCGGTCGCATGCCCAATTCATTGATCTCCTCTTTCTCTGTTTTATTCACGTAAGCATTTAGACATATAAAATTTTCCCTAAGAACTGCTTTGGCTGTATCCCAGAAGTTTCAGTACGTTGTCTAATTGTTGTCATTCTCTTGGATAAAGTTATTGATTGTTTCTATGATTTGATGTTTGACCTACTCATTCTTTAGGATTAGAATATTTACTTTCCAATTAATTTTTAGTCTATCTTTCCATGGCCCTTTATTACATATAATTTTTAATGCATCATGATCTGAAAAGGATGCATTTAATATTTCTGCCTTTCTACATTGGACTGTGAGCTTTTTATGCCCTAGTACATGGTCAATTTTTGTGTATGTGCCATGTACCACTGAGAAAAAGGTATATTCCTTTCTATCCCCATTCAATTTTCTCCAGAGGTCTTACCACATCTAACTTTTCTAAAATTCTATTCACCTCCTTAACTTCTTTCTTGTTTATTTTGTGGTTAGATTTATCTAGTTCTGAGAGGGGGAAGTTTAGATTCCCCACTAGTATAATTTTGCTGTCTATTTCTTCCTGTTACTCACTTAACTTCTCCCTAAGAATTTGGATGCTATACCACTTGGTGTTTAGTAATGATATTACTTCATTGTCTATGGTGCCTTTTAGCAGGATGTAGTATCCTTCCTTACCTCTTTTAATTAGACTTATTTATGCTTTTGCTTTGTCTGAAATTAGGATTGCTACCCCTGCTTTTTTAAAATTTTTAAATTTTTTAATTCAGCTGAAGCATAATATATTCTGCTCCAGCCTTTTACCTTTACTCTGTGTGTACCTCTCTGCTTCAAATGTATTTCTTGTAAACAACACATTGTAGGATTATGGTTTTTAATGCACTCTGCTATTTGCTTTCGTTTTATGGGAGCGTTCATCCCATTCACATTTATAGTTATGATTACTGTGTCTTTCTCTCCACCCTATTTCCCTTTCCTCCCCATTTATACTTTTCTCTGTCCTTTCACCTTTTCCCTCCTCACCAGTGTTTTGCTTCTGACCACTTTTCTCAATTTGCCCTCCCTTCTATCAGCCCCTACCCTTTTCTTTCCCCTTTCCTCTCCTACTTCCTATAGGGTAAGACAGATTTCTGTACCCAACTGAATGCACATGTTACACCCGCTCTGAACCAAATCTGATGACAGTAAGGCTCAAACAAAGTTTGTCTGTGTCCCTTCTTTCCCTCTACTGTAATAGGTCTTTGCATCTCTTCATGTGATGTAATGTGGAAGGTGCAAAGTCTTGTGTAATCCCAACTATAGTTCCACAATATTTAAATTGTTTCTTTCTGGCTTCTTGCAGTATTTTCTGCTTGACCTGGTAATTTTGGAATTTGACTACAATTTGGGATTTTTTTTCAGGAGATGATTAGTGGATTCTTTCAATGACTATTTTACTTTCTGGTTCTAGGATACCAGAGCAGTTTTTCTTGATAATTTCTTGAAAGATGCTGTTCAGGGTCTTTTCTTGATCATGGCTTTCAGGTAGTCTAATAATTCTTAAATTATCTCTCCTGGATCTATTTTCCAGGTCAGTGGTTTTTCCAATGACCTATTTTACATTTTCTTCTATTTTTTTTTCCATTCTGTTTGGCTGATTCTTGATGTCTCATAAAGTCATCTTCCACTTGCCCAATTCTACTTTTTAAGGAATTATTTTCTTCAGTTAGCTTTTGTACTCCCTTTTTCATTTGGCCAATTCTACTTTTTAAGGAGTGGATTTCTTCAGTGGATTTTTTTTTTCCATTCAGTCAACTGTATTTTTTAAGGAATTGTTTTCTTTAGTCAATTTTTGTCCTTCCTTTTCCAAGCTATTGATTCTCTCTTGCATACCTCTCATTTCTTTTCCCATTTTTTCTTCTACTTCTCTTATTTGACTTTTAAAATCCTTCTTGAGTTCTTCCAGGGAGGCTTTTTGGGCTTGGGACCAATTCATATTCCCCTTTGAGGTTTTGGATGTAGGTATATCGACAACGTTGTCCTTTTTTGAATTTCTGCCTTGATCTTCCCCGTCACCATAGTAACTCACTAGGGTCAATGTTTGTTTTCACTTTTTGCTCATCTTGTTTGCCTATTTCCTGGCTTCTAAAGCTGAGTTCTCCTGCTGGAGCACAGGGCGAACTGTCCCAAGTTTCCTGTGCTGGGTGCCAGGGACCTGGTAACTGGCTTTGTGTGCTGGGGCCTCAGGTTTTGGCAGGTAGGGGCTATAGGTGTCTGGCAGTTTACCTGGTATTGAGCCTGGGTCCCAACGGTGCTATCTGGAGTGTGCCAAAGCCAGGTGGGATTTTTCTGCATTTCCCTCAGGGCTACACTGAAGCACAAGGAGGTCCAACCGCCACAGGATGCCTGCCTACCCAGGGCTGCACCAGAGCACAGGGAGGTCTGGCAGCTGTAGGGTGCCTGTCCACCCTGGGCTGGACTGCAGCATGTGGTGGCTCCCCAAGCTGGGTTGTGCTAGTTCCCCTGGCTGTGATAAGGCACACGAGGTCCTACTGTTGGCATCCGCCTGCTCCAGCACCCTGGGGCTTGGGATCTCCCACTGGTTTGCTGTCCTGGGGCTTGCTGCTGGCTTGCTGGGATGCTTCCTGTCCTGGAATGCACTCCCCTTTTATCCAAGATGGACCAATGCTCCAAGGTTACAGGGTTAAAAAACTGCTCCACCCCATCTTTCCACTGGCTCTACTGTTCCAGGATTTGTTCTGGGGCACTATTTTATGGTTTTTCCGGAGGTAAATAAGGGAGAGAGACAGCAATATACTGCTTACTCTGCCATCTTGGCTCCCAGAAGTCCACTGAGGTCCTTTCTTGAGCTAAACTGCCAAACATTCAAACTCTACTCTAGCGAGTGCAATTCCAAGGAGGTGGCCACTTAGTTTTTGAATGCCAAATGTACACTGCCGAAAAAACTATTTTATGGAGAACTCACAAGGCAAGCTCTCACATGGAGGTCAGAAGAAGCAGTACAAGAAGAACTCTGGAACTGATTGTGTGACATGGGAGACACTGGCACAGGACCACCCAGCATGGTGTGCCCTCATCAGAGAAGGTGCTGTGCTCTATGAGCAAAGGAGAACTGAAGGAGCTCAAAAGAAAACTCGAGATGCACAGATTTAGAGAAGCCACCCTGAATGTTCACACGGACTATTTGTGCCCAACCTGTGGTGGTGCGTGTCAAGCTCTGATCAGCCACAGTCAGACACATTGCCATTTGACCCTAAGATAGTAATGTCACCTCGGTCCTCTTGGAGAATGAAGGACAACAACCAACCAGGAAAGAGTTCCTATTAGACACCCTCAGCCCCTCTGAGATGCCTTCAGGGGAGTTCCATGGCCCTGTGTTCAAAACAATGACTTCCTACAGGATCACAGCTTTATGCCTGGGAGAGAACTGAAAGGCCAAGGAGTCTCAGCCCCTCTCTCTCTTTTTTTCCCCAGCCCCTCCCTTTTATTATAGATGAGGAAACTGGAGCTCAGATGTGCAGTTACTTGCCCAGGATCCCACTGCTGAAATGTGTCTAAAAACAAATTCCAAACTTAGCATTTCCTTCACTACAACACACAGAGGTCTCATGTGATGACAGCCCTCACACACCTGCTTTCATCTCACTCACCTGGACAGGAGTTCCTTGGGCCTTTTTGCTCCAGCATCCCTGGTGCTTCCACTTGCTGAAAAAGGAAGATCAAATCTTCTCTAGGAACTGGAAGCCCTGAGTATAACGAATAAGGAAGGGATGAGGACAGAGAGAAATACATAATTTAGTTCTCTTTAGAGAAAGGCGACATGCAAGTAAGGACTACAGGAGGGTTCCCAGGACACCTCAAGGATGGTTTCCATGGTATTGACTGTTGGCATCTTTGGAGGGGGACGGAAATCATGCAGCTTATTTGGAATCTGAAAAATCCACCTTTATTCACCTCTTTCACAGAAGAATAGGCACACTGCAAAGCTTTCATTATCTAGAAATTGGAGGCTGCTGGCAGTCCAGTGGTAAGAGGTCTGAACCTGGAGTCCAAAAGATAAGTTCAAACCAGTCTCAGACACATAGTAGCTGTGTGCCCCTGGGCAAGTTACTTAACCTCTGCTTGCCTCAGTTCCCTAAACTATGAAATGGAGATAATAATACTACAGGGATGTTGTGAGGATCAAATGGTAATAATTATAAAGCACTTTTCCCAGACACTGAAGATACACACACATATATATATACACACGTATATCTATGTATGTAGGTATATGCTTAGTCTCTTCCCTTCCTTTCCTACCACCTGGGCTAGAATTTGAGAGAAGAATAAAGGAAGAATAAACATAAACTTGCTATGCCAGGCAGGATTAGGAGAAATAAGCTACCAGGGTAATGCCTCAGAGTTACCTGAGGAAAAGGTCCTTACCCACAGAAAGCAGGTTCTGGGAGGTTTCCAGCATGATCTCCTTGTACAGCTCTTTCTGAGAATGGTCCAACAGGCCCCACTCCTCCAGGGTGAAGTCCACAGCCACATCCTTGAACGTTACTGACTCCTAAAACATCAAATGCCACAAGATTTAGAGCTGAAAGAGACCAAAATTCATCTAGCCCAACCCTCATCAACTCAAGGAAAATGAAACACAGAAAGGATTTGCCCAAAACTCATAATCTTTATGAGTATCAGAGCCAACAAGTGAAACCATAGTCAATAACAGACCAGTGGAAGGTTGAGAAAAGCATTTTGTATTTGAAGTGAGAATCATGGTGGAATAATAAAAGTTGGAGAAATTTCTTACTATGAAATGCTTCTCTCTATGGAATTAGGGAGAAGGTATATGCTCTATCCATGAGTTATGAGAACATGAGGAGAATGCAAGAAAGTGATGTGAAATTCCTCCTGATCAGAAGTGTCATAAGTGATAATGTTAACAAAATTCTATGAAGACTATGAGAAGCTGATAAGTATGTTTTCTGTGGAAAAACATTACTAGTGATTTTTTAGGAGAAAACAAAGAAAAAGTAATTATCTAGTAAATTTTGTCAAAGGCCGAAATAAAGTCTTATCTAGATGAAAGCATGAAGAGGCTTCTTAAGAAATATTACTTACAATCTGGACTGGATTAAGTGGTTTGGGACTGTTTCCCGATAAGTGAAGAAAAGTTACCTGTTGTAATATTGAGGGCTTGGGGTAACACTGGATATGCTGTATCATAGCCAAAAACAAAACAAAACAAAAAAAAACCTTATCTTTGGTTTGTGATTGCCTTCCCTTTTTAATGGAATATATTAATTCATATTAATATTTAGCTATATAGAAATAAGAGTAAATATGATGGACAAAGGAGGGTTCCTTCATTTATTAAAAACGTAGCATTTTATTAGATGGAGTTGAAGATTAAGCTAATTCATAAGAAAGACATTGACAATTTATGAAAAAGAAATAATTTAAACATACCCCTTGAACTTTTGAATATTTGGGACCAAGAGTCAAGAAAATGAGTTAAGAGGCAAACTGATGGATCTCATACAAGAGAGTGGCAATATTTGCAATCTTCAATACTTGGGAGGGATCATCTATTTTTCCAACCTGCTACGTGCAGACCCCATGTTTGGCTAATGCACTCAACATTTGATGTTCTTCCATTCCTAGCAGAATGATACGATTCATCTTTTCAGAAGTCCTATTAATTTGGAGCAATTCTCTTTTACGTAGATAAAAAATCTTTCACATTTTGTCATTTTGATTTCTTCCTTAAAATGTGTGATTTATGTTCTATTTGTAGCCTATATTTCACTTTTAGTTTCCTTTATTTACATTACTGAATTTCTGAGCAATTACAGAATGTATTAGTCTTTTCCCAATTTTTTAGATTCCCAAGAATTTACAAAATTTTCCATTTCACTGGAGTCTCCTGAGTCATATGACTATAGATAGCTTTGATTTCATCTGAAAACTGCCTGTTCCTATCCTTTGACCATTTGTCAATTGGGAAATGGCTTGGAGTCTTATAAATTTTACTCAGTTCTCTATAAATTTGAGAAATGAGGCCTTTATCAGAGACACTTGCTGTAAAAATTGTTTCCCAGCTTTCTGCTTTCCTTCTAATTTTGGCTGCGTTGGTTGTTTGTGCAAAAGCTTTTTAATTTAATATAATCAAAATTATCTATTCTGCATTTCTTAATGCTCTCTATCTACTCGTTTGGTCATGAATTCTTCCTTTCTCTATAGATCTGACAGGTAGACTATTCTTTACTCTTCTAATTTGCTTATGGTGTCATGCTATATGCCTAAATCATGTATTCATTTTGACCTTATCTTGGAATATGGTGTGAGATATTGGTCTATACCTAGTCGGTGCCCTTTTGGTTTCTAGTTTTCCCAGTAGCTTTTGTCAAATAATGAGTTCTGATCCCAGAAGCTAGGGTCTTTGGGTTTGTCAAAAAGTAGATTACTATAATCATTGATGACCGTGTCTTGTGTACTTAATCTATTCCACTGATATAGCACTCTGCTTCTTAGCCAGTACCAAATAGTTTTGACGATTACTAATTTAAAATATAGTTTGAGATCTGGTATTATTAGGATACCTTCCTTTGTATTTTTTTTTCATTAATTCCCTTGATATTCTTGACCTCCTGTTCTTCCAGATGAATCTTGTTGTTTTTTCTAGCTCTATCAAATAATTTTTGGCAGTTTGATTAGCGTAGCACTGAGTACGTAAATTAACTTAGGTTGAATTGTCATTTTTTATTATATTGCCTCAGGCTACCCATGAGCGATTGATATTTTTTTTTCACTTATTTAGATCTGACTTTATTTGTGTGAAAAGTGTTTTGTAATTGTGTTCATATAGTTCCTGGATTTGTCTTGGCAGGTAGACTCCCACATATTTTATCATGTTTACAGTAACTTTAAATGAAATTTCTCTTTCTGTCTCCTGCTACTGGGCTTTGCTGATGACAGGAAGAAAGGCTGATGATTTACATGGGTTTATTTTAAATCCTGCAACTTTGTTAAAATTGTTAATTATTTCAAGTGGTTTTTTAGTCAATTCTCTAAGGTTCTCTAACCTTATCATCTGCAAAGAGAGATAGCTTTATTTCTTCATTGCCTATTCTAATTCCTTTGATTTCTTTTTCTTCTCTTATTGCCACAACTAACATTTCTGGTACTATATTGAATAATAATGGTAATAATAGTCATCCTTGCTTCACCCCTGATCTAACTGGGAAGCCTTCTAGCTTATCCCCATTACAGATATTGCTTGCTGATGGTTTTAGATAGACACTGCATATCATTTTAAGGAATGTTCCCTTTATTCCTATGCTCTCTAGTGTTTTTAATAGGAATGGGTGCTATATTTTGTCAAAAGCTTTTTCAGCATTTATTGAGATAATCATATGATTTCTGTTGATTTTATTAATGATATGATCAATTATATTGATGGTTTTCCTAATGATGAACCAATCCTAGATTTCTGGTATAAATCCCACCTGGTCATGGTGTATAATCCTTGTGATACATTGCTGCAATCACAATTTCTGCATTGATATTCTTTAGGGAAATTGGTCTGTAATTTTCTTTCTCTGTCTTAGTTCTTCCTGGTTTAGGTATCAGCACCACATCTGTGTCATAAAAGGAGTTTAGTAGGACTCCTTCTTCACCTATTTTTTCCAAACAGTTTATATAGTACTGGAATTAATTGTTGTTTAAATGTTTGATCTCTCTGCCCCTTTAAAACACACCTTAAGCACCATTATCTTCATGAAGCCTTATCTGCCATCTCCCACTGCTCATAGCCTCCCTTCACAAACACTTTCTATTTAAACCTTCGTATTTATTTCACTTTATTCAATCATATTGATATTGATTCACTCATATCGATTTTTAGGGGTACCTGTAGTCTCCTCTATTAGAATGTAAGCAGGGATTGTTCCATTATCTGTAGCTTTTTCCTCACCACTAGTCCAATGCCTGGCACAAAGCAGTCCCATCAGAAACAATGGATGACTGATTGGGCCATTTGACTAGACCTTCTCCTCCTTTTTCATTCTTAATCATTCTCCAAAGTTGACCTTGGGCTCAGGGCCTAGATCTGGACGTGGCCATTCTCTCTCACCACCCCTGCCATCTGTCCCTTTCCCATTCTGTCTCCACTTGTGGCTATTGGTCCCCTTCTCTCCCCTTCTTCCATGCACTGCCGCCTGGACCCTCTTGTGCAGCTTTCCTGATGCTGTCACACCAGGAGGAGGAGGGTCTGCTGGGATCCCTGGAGCACACACACATAAGGTGGGATCCTCTCAAGGGGGAGGGGGCCAGGCAGTGGTGTGACAGTAAAGGCTGAACACCCGGCTTTCTGAGAAGCACAGCACACGTCTAAGGATGTGTGCATCACGGTCACCACCTTCCTGGGTCTCGAAAACCAACATATCCCTCAAGCCTTGACTCGTAGCACCGGCCAATTCTCAAGACCCAGAACAGTGCCAGGCACAGAGCAGCCACTTTCTAATGCTTATTGACTTGACCTAAGAAATGGTAAACGAGAGGGACTCAGAGAGACCTGGGAAGGTGTGTGTGCGAGCTGAGGCAGAACCAAGAGGACAATTTCTGCTCTGCAGACAACACAGTCCAGGACCAGAGCTGGTGGCGCCTTCAGGCCTCTGCTCCAGGCCTGTCCAGGCAAGACTCAGGTGGGAAGGGATGTTCCTTGACCTACAGCTGCTACAGGGGAGAGCCTGGCCACAAGAAACAGAGGACGGGGAGGACTTGTATGTAGTGGGAGCGCAGATAGGCAGGCAAGAAGACAGCAAAGCCACAAGGCCTAGGGACAGAAACTGAGTGAAGTGGTCACCCTTGTCAGTCACTCCTAATGAGGGGGAACCTAAAAAACACAGAGAGGGTAGCAATTGGGGGGGGGGGGGAGGTTAGTGCTCAAGATAAAAAAGTGCCACTGGTACACTTCAAAAGAGAGAAGAGAGCAGGGCAGGGTGGTTACTACTGTATCCAGTTTTATATCAGTTTTTGTAAAGAAACAATCCATAGGAAAGAGACCCGACCAGCCTCAATGACAATTTTCTGTGTCTATGGAAATGGCCACATTGGCTGACACTGGTCAGTTCTGGGGACGGACTGTACTCACCTGTGTTGGGGGTCTCTGGGTCCCGGGGGCCATTCCTTCTGGTTCTGGCTTCTGGCTCCCTGCTTGGGCCAGGTCTTGCAGGCACAGCCGGGAAGGAACAAGGATGCCTGAGGGGCAGCCGTCTTTCCCTTTTCTTCCTAGGCAGGAGGCTGACCTACAGGGATTTAGAGAGTGAGGTCCCAGAGGAGTCACAAAAACCATGGCCCTGTCCTGAGGGGATAGCCTCCAACCAACAGGGGAGGGCAGCAAGCAGGGCCGGGGTGGGGAAAAGAAGGTCTGCAAAGGAAGACTACTTACCGCACTCACTTAATCCTTCCCTTCTGTCCCACTCCCCTCTCCATCCTTGTACAGAGACCCAAGGGGCAGAAGAGGCCCAGGATCCCGGATGGGACGAGACCAGTTGGAGCCTCGGTAACTCCTAAATCAGAGCTCTCCCTTCATCTGACGTTACGGGTGAGAATGGCAACCCAATGGTAAAGACGGCAATAGCACCCCAGGCCCTTTGGGGTGTGATGTGGAGCCTGGACAAGTAGCAGGGGGAGAGCAGCCCTAGGAGCCAGACCTAAGGAGGCCTGCTCCTGGCTCCTTGAAGGACACTCACCAAGAGGTCAGATGGGGAAGATGAGGCCCAGGGGAAAGCGCAGCCAGCACAAGCTAGCGGCAGTGAGGGATGCTCGCTCAGGCCTCCCTGGGATCTACAGTCATAGAGCTGGCTTCCAGAAGGCAGAGAGATCTCGGCCCTCGTGGAAGGCAGAGCACTCTCTACCCCAATGAAGAAAGGCAGAGACGTCAGCTCCAAGGCCTTCTGTTTCGAGCCTGCCTGAGTCCTCCTAGACCAGGAGCAGGGAACCTACAGTCTCAAAGCCACACATGGCCTTCTAAGTCCTCATGTGCAGCCCTTTGACTGAATACAAACTTCACAGAACAAATCCCCTTAATAAAAGGATTTGTTTTGTAAAACTTGGATGCAGTCAAAAGGCTGCACCTGCGGCCTGGAAGGCCACGTGTGGCTTCGAGGCCGCTGGTTCCACACCCCGTCCAAGAACCCCACCCTGCCCTGCCTCTGAGGCCCCCAAAACAGACATTTCCTCCAGTGGCTCCCAGGGCCAGGACTTCAGGACACTGCCTACCTCCCTCTAAGCTACCAGCACTGCCCTCCATCACCTGGAACGACCCCTCTTCTGCCCTGGTTCTCAAAGGCTTCCAAACTCCACTTGATTTCCATCTGGGCTACTGCCCCCAATCCGGTCCCCTCTGGGAGCTCCCTCTCCCGTATCCCTGCTATTCCCCTCCATGTTTTCAGCATCCAGTGACCCTGGCCTCCCTGCTGTTCTCACAGGTGACTCTCCATCACTATACAGCATTTTCACTGGCTCCCCCCTCCTCCTTGTCTCTGCCTCTGGGTTTCACCAGTTTCCTTCATGTCTCAACTAAAATTCCATCTTCTGCAAGAAGCCCTTCTTGGTCCACCTTCTCTGTTTGAGTTCCTGAAATTTACCTTCTACATATTCCGTATGTAGGAAACAAACATATATTAAATGCCTACTATGTGCCAGGTAAGAGCGCTTCACAAATATGACCTCATCTGACCCTAACAACAAGAGATTCTAATTAGATAAAGAAACGTAGGGGAGTCCATGAGGATTGGGGCGGAATACTTGTGGGTGGTAGCAAGACCAAGGGCATGAACATGTGTCTGAGCAGCTTTGGTGAAGCGGAGAAGAAGGTCATGGGCAGTGAGGAGAACGTGGACCATCTCTACGTATGCTGAGGTGCAGAGAAAGGCCCTGGGCCTGGCACTGAAATAGTTGAGAAAGAAAGGAGAATACCACCAAGGTTAGCAGATGACAGCTAGCAGAAATGGGACTGGGTGAAAAACGGGACCTGAATGAAACTCCCAGGAGGAGAGGCTACTGGGTAATGGCGGTGGTAGGAGAATCTGGAAACGGGCGACAAGCTGGTGTTGGGGAAATGTGGTGACGCCTCTTTTGTGCCCAAGGTCAGAGCTAGTGACAAGGTGTGTGTTCACACGCATCCCAGGCTGCCTCCTGCCTACTAATGGTGGCTGCTCCTCCCGCTGGGGGCTTCTGACCTGAGCGTCCACTCCGGGGAAGGGCCCAGCCCAGCCGTCCTCCACTCTCTGACTACATCTTCACGCCTCAGCCCCGATGGCCCACTCTCTCACTGGGGGAAGGGCCCAGCCCAGCCGTCCCTCGTTCCCCACAGACCACCAGGCCCTTACAAGGGCTCCTCCTTGTCTTCCCCTTCTCCCCTGTCCTTCCAGGTGTTCTCACCCCTCTCCTCCCCCTTCCCCCTCCCACACTTTAGAAGGTCTGTTCCTTGAGGACAGAGGGCACAGCTAGGTGACACAGTGGAGAAAGTGCCAGGCCTGGAGTGAGGAAGACTCATCTTCCTGAGTTCAAGTCTGGCTTCAGATCCTTGCTAGCTGTGTGACCCTGGGCAAGTCCCTTCACCCAGTTTGCCTCAGTTTCCTCATCTGTAAAATGAGCTGCAGAAGGATAGGGCAAACCACTCCAGCATCTTGGCCAAGAACGCCCCAAATGGGGTCATGGAGAGCTGGGCACGGCTGAAAAGCCAAAGCGGGGAGAGACACCATTCTTCTTTTTGGGGCACAGGCAGCACCAGTGCTTGGCACAGTGAGGGGCACACAGCCAGCACTTAGTACCCGCTCCCTGACTGAGGCCAGCCGCTCCCCCCGGCCCTCCTCGCGCTGTGCGGGGTCATTTGCAAAGGGGCAGCACCGCGGAAAGCCTCTCCCCAGGGTCAGGAGGGGAGTCCCGATGACGTCATCCCGAGCCCTCCCTGCCTCCAGCAGGGCCTCCAGTAAAGGAGGCTGGGGCCGGGGAGGGGGTCCCCAAGGCGTGGTGTCACCCCGAAGGCGCACGGGGCAGCCTGGGGAGCAGGTGAGGAGCCCCCAGCAGCCCCTCCCCCACCGAAGCACGCGCACGCGCGCACCATCAGCAGCACACGTTCGCCAGCCCCTCCCCCATCGGGGCACACGCACGCACACACACGTGCAATCACACACAATTCAGACACGCGGTTACAAGGACACAGCAGCCCCTCCCCTCTGTCACACCCCCTGCACACTCGCACTGGTCCCACACCCTCCCTCTCTTGCACACGCACGCACAGACCCACGCACACGCACAAACTTCTGGGGACGCTGCCACGCTACCCCGAACTGGGTCCTAAGGTGTGTGTGCGGAGGGAGGGGGTGCGTAAGGAGAGGGGCGGGGCATCCCCGCCGGGCGGGGAGCCGGGGCCGCGCCTGCGCACTGACTTCCTCCTTCCCGCCCTCCCCTCCCCCACTCACCCAGCGCGGCTCAAGAAGGAAGAGCCCCACCGCCCTTCTGGTCCCTTGATCGAGCCGCGCCTGCGCACCACGAGATTCCCGGCATGCCCTTGGGGGCTGCGACTGCCGCCGGAGGAGGGGCGGAGACAGGACGTGACGTCACAGCGCGGCATTCAGGGCCATCAACGGCTACGTGCTCAGACCCCTCGTAGTTCCATGGGAACACTGGCGGGGTGGGGGGTGTGTGACGTCATTCACCGCCCGGCCCGGCGTCGGGGGCGTTCTCCCCCCACCCTCCTTTCTGCGTCCGGGTCTGGGCCGCCCCCCTGTAGAGTGTAAGGTTCTGGAGGGCGGGGCCCCTCCTTCTGCACACAGTAGGCGCCTAATGTGTGCTTCTTGCTCCAGTGATCCCCAAAGGACCCTGAGAAGTGGGGCTGTTATCACCCATTCTTACAGAGAAGGAAACTGAGGCAGAGGCTAACAGCTGACTGGTTGAAGGCACGGGATCTGTTCTTTCCTCCTGGGCCCTTTGGAAAACACTCCAACGACTCTCTTCTTTTGGGGGAGCAGGGGGACTCCCCCAAGGAGGGGGAAACGTCTCCCTAGTTAGAGGGGTCTGGTGACTCAGGGGACGGATTCGGGGCCTGGAACGGGAAGGTCTTGGTGACCCTGGGCAAGTCACTTCACCTCTGTTTGCCTCAGTTTACTCAACTGTCATATAAAGATAATAAACGCACCCCCCCCCCCCAGGTTGTTGTGAAGAGTGTCCATAGTGGACGGTGGGAAAAACCAACCCGACTCCATTTTGTCTCATGGTCATTCTTGGCCTCATAAGCCGATGCCTCTTGCAGGGGCCCTGAATGTCTCCTTCAGAACCTCCCCCAGCCCCATATTACCAAGGAAGACTCGGAGGACTGGGAAGGTTCCAGGAGCTCAGCCCCTTCCCTTTATCCTACTAAAGCCGGCAAGGCTCAGGAGGTTAACAATCGCTGACTAATAAAGATACTACTTTCATTGCTGTTCAGTCTTCTTGATCCTGACTGACCCTTCCTGACTCCCTTTGGAGTTTTCTTGGCAAAGATACTGGAGTGCCTTGCCATTTCCTTCTCCAGCTCATTTTATAGTTGAGGAAACTGAGTCAAATAGGGATAAGTGACTTGCTTGGGTCACACAGCTAAGTGTTGGAAGCCAAATTTGAACTCAGACCTTTGTAGTTCTGAATCTATCCGGTGCACCATCTTTAAATGATGGAAGCATCCTCTTTCTTTCTCTCTCTCTTTCTCTCTCCCTCTCCCCTATCTTCCCTTCCTTCCTTCACAGATACCATAGGACCAGCCCCAACCCCCTTTTCAGTTTTCTTACATATTAATTCCCTCTACCTCCTCTCTGACTCAAGAGCACTGGCCTCCTGGCTGATCCTTGACCAGACCCTCCGTCCCTGACCCTGTGCCTTCCCAATGGCTGCCTCTCATGCTTGGCATGCCCTCCCCCCTCACCTGGGCCTCGTGGCTTCCCTCTCATCTCAGCTGAAATCTCACCTTCTGAAAACAAGCTTTTTCTGGTCCCTGACACTGCCAGAGCCTTCCCTCCCAAGTGCCTCCCATCTATAAGTATAGAGCTTGTCTGAACACAGTTGCTGTAGTCTTCTCCCACCTTAAACGAGTTTATTTTATTTCCCAGGTGGACACTTTGTATCCATAGAAGAACCTGCCTGACACAGAGTAGCTACAGTAATCCCTTCCACGTGGTAGGGGTTAGGGACACTGGCCCCACCCCCACCCTGTGATCTGGAAAATCTGAGTAAAATTTTGTGACCCTCCCTTCCTACCAGAGAAGTCTGAATTATTTTTTTTTAAAGGCAGTTGGGGTTAAGTGACTTGCCCAGGGTCACTCAGCTAGTAAGCGTCAAGTGTTTGGTCTGAGGCCAAATTTGAACTCAGGTCCTGCTGACTTCAGGGTCGATGCTTTATCCCACTGTGCCACCTAGCTGCCCTGAATTTTTTCTTTTTCTTTTTCTTGTACATTGTGTTTACAATACCTTACTGTAAAAGTTGGGTTAAGAATTTGGTCATAGGCTGTATGTAAGTCAATGTTAAGTAAAAATACTAGCCTTTGTGTATCATCTGCTGGTTTTCACATTCTTTTCGCTAAATTTAACTTTTTACTTATTTTAACTTTAAAAAAGAAACTGTATATTTATGATGTTAAAAGATAAAATATGTTGATATTATATAATACTATACCTATATTTTACGCATTTCTGAGTTTCTAAACTTTCCCTGTGTCATCTGCTGGCCTTCCCTTCTGTGGCTTCTCTAAAACTCCCCAAAAATTCTCATTTAATTTCTTTTGCCTACCTACAATATATGGAAACCTCATTGGGGAAAGTCATGATATGGTAGGGATAACTAATTCCTGGGTTTGTCTTGGCAGGTAGACTCCCAAGTATTTATATTGTCTATAGTCATTTTAAATGAAATTTCTCTATCTCTTGCTCCTTGGCTTTGTTGGTGATATATAGAAATAGTGATAATTTATATGGGTATGTTTTATTTATACCACTTTGCTGAAGTAGTGAATTATTTAAACTAGTTTTTTAGGTGATTCTCTAGGATTCTCTAAGTATACCATCATATCATGTGCAAAGAATGATAACTTTGTTTCCTCATTGCCTGTCCTAATTCCTTCAATTTCTCTTACTTCTCTTATTGCTGTAACTAACATTTCTAGTACAATATTCAATAATAGTGGTGATAATGGGCATCCTTGCTTCCCTTCTGATTTTATTGGGAAGGCTTCTAGCTTATCCCCATTACAGATGATGTTTGCTGATGGTTTTAGATAGGTAATACTTATCATTTTAATGAAAGCTCCATTAATTCCTATGCTTTCGAGGGTTTTTAATAGGAATGAGTTTTATTATATATTTCAAAGGAGTAGCAAATTGTACACGATAGATTTGTAGTTTCATGTGCAATCATTTTTAAAAATTATACTGTTATGGAAATGCTTGCTTTATTCTATAAATCAAAAGTAAAGTAAATTTAAAAAATTTAAATGGGAATGGGTATTATATTTTGTCAAAGGTTTTTTCTTCATTTATTGAGATAATCATATGACTTCTGTTGGTTTTCTTATTGATGTAGTCAATTATGTTGAACGTTTTCCCAGTATCTAACTCACCCTGCATTACTGGCATAAATCCCACCTAATAATAGTTTATGATCCTTGCGATATATTACTGTAATCTCCTTGCTAGTATTTTATTTAAAATGTTTGTATCAATATTCCTTAGGGAAACTGGCATATAAGCTTCTTTCTCTGTTTTTGTTCTTCCTGGTTTAGGTCTCAAAATCATATTTGTGTCATAAAAGGAATTTGGTAATACTCCTTCACCTATTTTTCCAAATGGTTTATATTGTATTGGAATTAATTATTCTTTAAATGTTAGCATTTACTTGTGAATCCATCTGGCCCTGGGGATTTTTTCTTAGGGAATTCATTGATGGCCTGCTCAAGTTTTTTCCTAATATTGGGTTATTTAAATATTCTATTTCATCTTCTGTTAATGTGGGCAAATTATATTTTTGTAAACGTTCAGCCATTTTGCTTAGATTGTTAGATTTGTTGGCATATAATTTGGCAAAATAGCTTCTAATTCTTTAATTTTCTCTTCACTAGTGATGAATTCATACACTTCATTTTTTTTTATACTGGTAATTTGGTTATCTTTTTTTATTTTTTAAATCAAATTAACCAAAGGTTTATCTGTTTTATTGTTGTGAGTTTTTTGTATATATAAAACCAGCTTCTAGTTTTACTTATTAGTTCAATGGTTTTCTTATTTTTAATTTTATTAATTTCTCCTTTGATTTTTAGGATTTTCAGTTTAGTTTAATTGGGGATTTTTCATTTGTTCTTTCTAGGTTTTTTTAAAGTTTCATGCCCAATTAATTGATCTGCTCTGTCTCTCTTTTACTGATATAAGAGTTTAGAGTTAAAAATTTCCCCCTAAGTACTGTTTTGACTGTGTCCCATAAATTTTTATATGTTGTCTCATTGTTGTGATTCTCTTCAATGAAATTATTGGTTGTTTCTATGATTTGATCTTTCATCAATTCATTCTTTAGGATTAATTATTTAATTTCCAATTTTTTAATCTATATTTCCACTGCATTTTGTTGAATGTAATCAAATTTTCTGTTCATCTCTAGTTTTTCATCAGGAATGCTTGAAAGTCCTCTACTTCACTGAATATCTATTTTTCCCCTAAAGGATTATGCTCAGTTTTGCTGAGTAGGTGATACTTGGTTGTAATCCTAGCTCCTTTGCCTTCCAAAATATCATATTCCAAATCCTTCAGTCCTTTAATGTGAAGCTGCTAAATCCTGTGTAATTTGACTGTGGCTCCACAAAATTTGTTTTTGTTTTTGTTTTCTTGGTGAGTCAATTGGGGTTAAATGACTTGCCCAGAGTCACACAGCTAGTGAGTGTTATGTGTCTGAGGCCAGATTTGAACTCAGGTCCTCCTGACTCCAGGGCCGGTCCTCTATCCACTGCACCACCTAGCTGCCCCATTCTCCACAATATTTGAATTGTTTCTTTCTGGCTGCTTGCAATATTTTATTCTTGACCTGGGAGTTCTTGAATTTGGCTATAATATTTCTGGGAGTTTTCCTTTGGGGATCTCTTTCAGGAGGTGATCAGTGGATTCTTTCAATTTCTATTTTACCCTCTGGTTCTAGAATATCAGGGCAGTTTTCCTTGATAATTTCTTGAAAAATATTGTCCAGGTTCCTTTTTTTTTTTTTTTTCTGTTTATGACTTTCAGGTAGCCCAATAATTCTTTAATTATCTCTCCTGGATCTCTTTTCCAAGTTAGTTGTTTTTTCCAATGAGATATTTCACATCTTCTTCTATTTTTTTTTTCCATTATTTTGGTTTTGATTGATTCTTGATGACTTATGGAGTCATTAGCTTCCATTTGCCCAGTTCTAGTTTTTAAGGAATTATTATCTTCAGTTAGCTTTTGTACCTCTATTTCCATTTGGCAAATTCTGCTTTTTAAGGAGTGGTTTTCTTCTGTGAATTTTTGTACATCTTTTTTCCATTTTTTTGTGCTACCCTTACTAAGCTTTTGACTCTTTTTTCATGATTCTCTTGTATCACTCGTTTTCCCCCCAATGTTTATTATACCTGTCTTATTTGATTTTTAAAATACCAGGAGTTCTTTTTGGGCCTAAGACCAATTCACATTTTTCTATGAGGTTTCAAATACAGACATTTTGACATTGTTGGCCTCTTCTCAGTTTGTGTTTTTACCTTCCCTATCACTGTAGTATCTTTCTAGGGTTAGGTTCTGTTTTCGTTCATTTTTTTTCCAGACTATTTTATGACTTTTAAAGTCGAAACCTGCTCCTAGGATTGAGGGAGCACTACCTCAAGCTTCTTCTGGCATGAGCTTGGCCACTTGCCTGCTGCACTGGGGACTCGAAGCCTCACAGGTGGCCTGCTGTGTTGTTGGTCTGTTGTGTCAGGGCCAGGGGACTCAGTTTCTGATTTGTGCCAGGGCTCAAGGTTTCCCACTGTCTCGCTGTGGTGCACCCTGTTGCTGGCTTTCCTGGACACTGCCAGCACTGGACTGTGTGCCCCTTTTGCCCAAGTGAGACAGACCTGTCCTGCTGATCTTCTAAGTTGTCTTAGGTTGGAAAATTGTTTCACCCCATATTTTTGTTGGTTCTACCACTCTAGAATTGTTTTGAGGTGTTATTTTATAGTTGTTTGAAGGTGAATTTGGGAGAATTCAGTTGAATTCCTGCTAAATTGGCTCTACCCCCCCCTCCCCAAGAAGGTACATTTCTGCTAAAAGGGAAAAGATATTTAAACCATTTCAAAGACCTTTAGCAGAGCCATTTATTCCAGTCCAAAGAAAACAGTATCTTCTCTTGCTTTTAGAAGACTGGATCATTTAGGGCACAAGAAAGTCATCTACTGCCTATGACCTCCTGGTTCAGACCTGCCTGGGCTCTGCAAGCGCAGCACTGGACAAAATACTTTGGATGACTACTGCTTTCTAGTATAGTTTCAGATTTGGTCTTGCTAGGTCTCCTTCCTAGAATATTAGAAGAGGCTGTGGAAAGAAACATGAATGTATTTTTGAGGAGAACACATCTTTAGAGTTGGAAGGGACTATAGAAGCTGGAGCCAATCTCATTTTAGAGATGAGTAAAGTAAGGCATGGAGAGGTTGATCCTTGTCCAGAGTTACAGAGCTAGAGAGTACTTCAGTCAGGATTTGAACCCAAAACTTCCCGATTCCAAACCCAGAGTTCTATGCTTTACAAGTATTGTCTTCATCTACGCTGTTCTGAATGTCCATTTGAATTGAAAGAAAAGCCTCTAAACTGTCAAGATGTTTAAGCATACTGACCTCACTGTTACACTTAGGACCCAAGGAATGATAATCATTTATAAAGCTAGCATTTCCATAGCGACCTAAGTCTTGCTCTCATTTTACAAATATTGTCTTATCTGATGTTCACATCAAGCAGGTAGGTACTCTTATTGTTCCCATTTTACAGATGGGGAAACTCAGGTAGGAATAGATTAAATGATTTGTTCAGGGTAATAATGCAGTTAGTAAGTTTCAGAGACTCAATTTGAACTCAGGTCACGTGGCTTCAAGCACAACACTCTATCAGCTGGGCTACCTAAATGCTTAAAGAAAGCACGACAGAAATATCTCCAACAAATACCAAAACATTTATATGAGGACTGTTTGTGCCAGCAAACAATAGGGAAAAAGTGAGTACCAATTAATTGGGGAACGGCTGAAGGAGGTACAATATATGAATGCCACAAAATAATGAAAAGTAATGACAAATAGCAGGATTTCAGAGAAAAATTCATTACATTTATAGGACTTTATGCACAATATTCTATCTGGGATTTCTAATGAGGTCTATCACATGGGAGGTGAAATGAAATCTGTGTTTCAGCAAAAGACTTTCCCTTGTTAATTAGATCCAAGACTTTTATCTGGAGTATGATTTCTCCATGGTACAGTCAAATATGAGCTCTAGGTGAAGGAAGCTCTTGCCACAAACACTGCTTCTATAAGCCTTCATTCCAATATGAATATGGTTGTCTACTGATCTCCCTCTTCCAGAGAAAAGCACGTCCCCTTTGAGAACATTCTAAGTCTTTTCTCCACACTAAATCCTCTTCTGTAAAATAAGAGATGATCTTGGGCTGAAGGCCTTCTGACATAGAATCTATACAGGGCTTCTCCTCAGAATGATTATTCTGATGTTAAACAAGCTCTGTACTTCATTTCCATGCCCTTCCTCATTCATTACAGTGATAAGATTTCTATCTAATATGAATCCTCTGATGGAAAATAAGGGATGATTGTTGCCTGTAGGCTTTACAACAATGGTTATATTTCTAAAGTTTCTTTCCATTGTGGATTCTGTCATGTTCATTAAACTTAGAGTGGTAACTAAAGGCTCCAGCACATTCATGGCACTTATGAAGTTTCCCTGTGCTATGGATTCTCAGATGTTCAGCAAGACTGGAGCCTTTCCACACAGAGTACATTCAGCAGTGTGGATTCTCTGATGTTCAATCAGATTGTAATTAATCACAAAACCTTTCAAAATTGATTATGTTCATAAGGGTTCTCTTTTAGGTGGGTTCTCTGATGTGCAATAAGATTAGAGTACTGTCGGAAAGTCTTTCCACATTGATTACAGTCATAAGGATTCTCTTTTGTGTGGATTCTCTGATGTGTATCAAGACTGGACTTTCTTGTGAAAGCCTTTCCACATCGATTACATTCAAAAGGTTTTTCTCCAGTATGGATTCTCTGATGTGTAGCAAGACTGGAGCTGTATCTAAAAACCTTTCCACATTGATTACATTCATAAGGTTTCTCTCCAGTGTGTGTTCTCTGATGTGTAGCAAGACCGGACTTCCTTGTAAAAGCCTTTCCACATTGATTACATTCATAAGGTTTCTCTCCAGTGTGGATTGTCTGATGGGCAGCAAGATGGGACTTCTTTCGGAAAGTCTTTCCACATTCATTACATTTATAAGGTTTCTTTCCAGTGTGGATTCTCTGATGTGCAATAAGATTGGAGTTCTGTCGGAAAATCTTTCCACATTGATTACATTCATAAGTTTTCTCTGCAATGTGGGTTCTCTGATGTGTAGCAAGACTGGAGTTCCATTGGAAAGCCTTCCCACATTGATTATCTTCATAAGGATTCTCTTTTGTGTGGATTCTCTGATGTGCAATAAGATTGGAGTTCTGTCGGAAAGTCTTTCCACATTGATTACATTCATAAGGTTTCTCTCCAGTGTGAGTTCTCCGATGTGCAGCAAAACTGGAGAGGTATCTGAAAGCCTTTCCACATTGATTACATCCATAAGGTTTCTCTCCAGTGTGAATTCTCTGATGTGCAGCAAGGTCAGAGTTACGTTGGAAAGCTTTCCCACACTGTTTACATTCATAAGGTTTCTCTCCAGTGTGAATTCTCTGGTGTTGCAAAAAGGTTGATCTGGAGCAGAAGGCCTTTACACATTGATTACATTTGTAAGGTTTCTCTCCAGTATGAATTCTCTTATGTGCAGCAAGACTGCACTTCTGTTGGAAAGCCTTTCCACATTGATTACATGCATAAGGTTTCTCTCCAGTGTGAGTTCTCTGATGGAGCAAAAAGTTTGATCTGGAGCAGAAGGCCTTCCCACATTGATTACATTCATAAGGTTTCTTTCCAGTATGAATTCTCTGATGTACAGCAAGATTGCAGCTCTGGTGGAAAGTCTTTCCACATTGATTACATTCATAAGGTTTCTCTCCAGTGTGAATTCTCTCATGTATAGCAAGACTGATGCTCCATCGGAAAGCATTTCCACATTGTTTACATTCATAAGGTTTCTCTCCTGTGTGAATTCTCTGATGACCAATAAGGGCTGATTTGTAGCAGAAGGCCTTTCCACATTCATTACATTTATAAGGTTTCTCTCCAGTGTGAATTCTCTGATGGCTAATAAGACGTGATCTATAGCTGAAGGCCTTTCCACATTCATTACATTTATAAGGCTTCTCTCCAGTATGAATCTTCTGATGTTTAACTAGATCTGATTTTAAACGAAAGGTCTTCCCACACTGATTACATGCATGTGTTTTCATTCCAGTATGAAATCCAGGATGATGAGGAAGAGCTGAGTGATGGGTTAAGGTAGCTACAACTTCATTACATTCACAAGGATTCTTTCCAGGGCAAATTTTCTGATGGCTAATGATTTTAGAATTCCAGCTGAAGGCCTTTCTTCCTTCATTAAATATATAAAGCTTTTTGCCAGTATAACTTTTCTGATGCCCATTGAGGTCTGAACTCAAGCTGAAGGCCATTTTCTCTTCATTACCTTGA
>NW_020953953.1:390905-410259 GCF_900497805.2 Vombatus ursinus | reverse complement strand
TTGGCACTCTGGGTTGGTGAGGCATGCCATCCCCCAGCTGGGCCAGGCATTCAGCTCTCCCTGTGGTCCCTGTAGCTCTGGGCCATTACCACCAGGTGGCACTGCCACTCGACATGTTTTTGGCCAAGCCTCGCCTGCCATTTTATCAAAGTCAGAAACTCTCCATGACCAGTCATTGGGGGCTCACAGCTCATAGGTAGCTTGGAGTCTTGGAGATGTTCCTGGGGCCCTGAGAGATCATGACTTTGCGGTGCTCCAGAAGCCATATGTCAGTAAAGGGCCTTGTACCGGGCTTCCTGACTGCAAGGCCACAACACCATGGAGCTCCTTACCTCCCTGGAGGGTAATGCTAGGGGCTCTTGAAATCCTGAGACCGCAGGGGCAATGGGGCTGTCAGGTGTTGAAGGCCAGAACCCTTCTCTCATGCCGCAAGGCAGCAAACGTACTCCTCAGCCCTGCTTTCATCTTGTGCTCTGCTTGTGTGAGTGGGACCAGCTTCTCTGGGGAGAATTCCGCCCCGGGGAGCGGGGGAGCTCCAGGCCCGTCCTAGTCTCTCATGGCGTGTCTTCCTCCTGCAGCTCTGCCTTCTCAGTACTCTGCCCTTCCCCTGGAGAAGACCCTGAGGAGCCTGGAGTCCTATTGTCATGGGATCCAACCCTGTAAATCTATACCTTCTTCTGGAGTATCATATTCCAAGCTGTCTGGTCTTTTATATGGAGGCTGCTAAGTCATAGCTGATTTCTCAGATTCTTCAGCACTTGAATTCTTTCTCTCTGCATGCTTGCAATACTTTTTTTTTCTTTGACCTAGAAATTCTGGCTTTTGGCTACAATGTTCCTGGGAGTTTTTATTTGCAAGTTTCTTTCGGGAGGTGACCAGAGGATTCTTTCTATTTCCACTTGTCCTCTGGTTCTAAGAAGTCTGGGCAGTTTTCTTTCATGATTTCTTGGAAGAAGATGTCTAGGCTGGTTTTTTTTTTTTTGTTTGTTTTTATCACAGTTTTCAGGTAGTCCAATGACTCAAATGATCTCTCCTTGATCTGGTTCCCAGTTCGGTTGATTTTGGGATGAGATGCCTTAATAAAGAATTGTTTAAATGAAAAAGAAAAAAATGGCAAAATTGATTAAAAGCTTCAAAAAAAATAGGATTTTTTATGCAGTGTCCCACATTTCAACCTCTGCAAAGGCGTAAAAGGGGGAGATGTCTTTTCATGCGTCTTCTTTGGGGCCAAGTTTGGCTGTTATATTTTTGCAACCTTTTGTTTCATTTGTTTTGCTTTGGTCTTTCTCTTCAGTTACATTGTTGTAGTCATTGTGTAGTTTGTTTTCTCGGCTCTGTAGCCATCATGATTGTGGTTTCTTATGGCATAGTCGTTACATTCACATACCACAGCTGCTTTAGCCATCCCCAGGGCAGCTTTATTCTCTGACTCTTAGCATTGTCTTGCCTCCTGAGAGGCGTCCCAAGTGCATAGACCAGCAATGCAGTGGCAAGCAAGGACCAGATACTTGTGATGCTTCAAGAGTAAGAGACAGGCCATTGTGTCCACTGTTTCCAGATGAAAGGTCTTGACACTGTCCATCTAGACGCTGTCACAATTTGCCCCTTACGGGGCCATCCCTAAGGCTTTATGTTCCCCACCCCCTGTTCCCCCGCGTCATTCCTACTAGCCCGGCATCTCAGTGCAGGTGCCTGGAGATGAGGCTTCAGTCAGTTCCTCAGGTATTATCAAGCATCTGGGTACAGAACGCTGTGCTAGATAAAGGGGGAGCCCATGTTTAGGCAAGCATGGCTTCTGCCTTTGGACTCCCAGGATAGCTGGGGGAGCCAGGCTCAGGTATACCCATGTGGGAAAATGTCTTGCTTATTATGATGCGGAACCAAGTCAAGAACCTCCTGCCTTCACTTTGGCAAGGTCATTTCCTTAACTTCTCCATCGACAGCATTTCCTTTGAATGATGGACTAGTGGTATTAGGAGAGGTCAGACACTTATGTGTGAAATCAAAACTTAGAATAGCAGCCGACTAAAGTTCCAAGAAACTTTTCCTTGGACAGCAAAATTTCACTAATTACAGCTTAGGGCTAGGTGATTTTTATTTTCCTCATGTCTTAATATTGTCTATTGAGCTTTCATGTAAGAATAGTTACATTCTGGACTTTTACTCATATACAGTAAATACCAGTTCACACATGGAGCAAATAGTTGGTTCAAAAATGTAGCTTCACGGGGCCAGCTAGGTGGTACAGTGGATAGAGCACCAGCCCTGAAGTCAGGAGGACCTGAGTTCAATTCCTGCCTCAGACCAAACACTTGACACTTACTAGCTGTGTGACTCTGGGCAAGTCACTTAACCACAATTGCCTAAAGAAAAAAAAAAGAAAAAAATGTAGCTTCACTATGTACTAGTTATTAATAGATTCAATTTCATGATTTTCCAAATGATTGTAAATAAAATTGCTCTTTCTTTAGAATTAGCTTGTAAATTTCTCCACTTTGTCTAGAAGAGATCCTAGTTCCTCAAACTGAGCACTATAGGGTTTCACAACCTGCTGTCAGAAGGGTTTGTAACGTCTTATGACCCAGCCTGAGTAGAAAGTCTCAAGGAACCTCACAGACTAGGCTCCCTCAAGAGGATTTTGCTACTGTTTTCTCCCAACAGTAAGTTATTATTGCCATTTTCTAACTTAAAACAAACTATAACCCATTAAATATTTAAATAGTTTGCAAACCTTTTTATCACATCTTTTAAAAGTTCAATTCATACCAGCATCCAGATAAAGGGGGAAGTTACCTTTCTAATAGCATTCTTGGTGAAATTGTTCTCAAGTTTCTTAACATAAGAAAGATTTGAAAAATAACATACATAATGCCGTTATTTAAAGCTTATTACCAATCAGCTGATTTTAATTTCTTTACACTAGTCATGCCTTAATCCAGTATGAAATAATCACACCCAAAAACAGCTTCTATGGAGCTTCCTACCTGCCAGGCTTTTTCTTGCTTTGTAAAACTTAGTTTAAAGAATTTCAGAGTCATGCCTTCTGTAGTACTTTAAAAGGTTTAGTGTCTGACTTTTTGGCTGTAATCTTCATTTCTGAAATGTATCAGCAGATCTGTTAACTTTCAATACCCTTTTATGGAAAGCACCTTTTTAAGTGGCTGAGCGTTTTGCCCGGTTGAATTCCTATAAGCTCTGACTACCACAGTGGTCACAGAGGTGTTCAAGCCTGGCACCGTGCTAAGCACTTCACAATGATGTGCTTCTCCCAACAATGCTGGGAGGGAGGTGCAAAGATTTCATCTCACCATAAATGAGGCCACATTATATTTAAATCTCATTTTTTCCAGTGGTCCACTGTTTTCAGTTAACTCATATTCAAAACATTCTTGGTGGCCCTCCCAGCTCCGCATAATCATTTCTTTAAATTGCCCAAAGAAATCAATTCCTTTTCCAGTTATCCCTTCGACATCACGGGGTTTAGGAGTATGGCACTCTGTGATCTGGAAAATCTGCACAAAATATTTAGGCCCTCCCTTTGTATCAGAGAAGAAGTCTGAATTTTTTTTCTTTTTCTTTTACGGGGTATTTACAGTAGTTTCTTGTAAAATTTGGGTTAAGTATTTGGTCATAAGTTCTGTGTCATCTGTTGATCTCTGTGTGTGGTCTGTGGCTTCTGCAAAACTTCCCCAAAACTCCCATTTAATCTTTCTTTCTTTTTTGGTGAGGCAGTTGGGGTTAAGTGACTTGCCCAGAGTCACACAGCTAGTGAGTGTTATATGTCTGAGGCTGGATTTGAAATCAGGTCCTCCTGACTCCAAGGCCAGTGCCCTATCCACTACACCACCTAGCTGCCCCTCCCATTTAATTTCTTATGTCAACCGACAATATATCAAAACCAAGATGGGGAAAGTTGCAATGTGGAAGGCACAACTGTATTTTCCTAGCTTAACCCTACCAGTGTACCTTAAAAGGGCAGATAAAAGGCTCATCTCTTCTTACCCTGAAGCTTTCTAGTTGTAACCTGGGCAGGAAAAGCTACTTACTAATTTTTTTTTTTTACAAAGGCCTTTAAAAGTTTAACCATTTAAACCAGGCCAAAGAAACAATATTTTCTTTATCAGTCAGTTAGCTGATGTGTTTCACTTAACCCTTCAAGGTCTCATGAAACGTCTTTTGTAATCTTCTATTGATTGGGGAAGGGAAGCATTTAGTATTTGTCAAAGAGGCATTTCTCTAAAAACTCCTCAGATCTTTTTTATTTCATTGGGATCAAAACTCTTCCTCCAATCTCCTTTTTCAAACTCCAGAATCCTTTACTTTGAAGCCCTTCATTCACACTGTGGCAGTGTAGACAGACTCCACCTTTCCTTTAGCTCTCTTCCCATTCTTCTCTCATCCCTACTCCCTTAAATATTCTTCCTTTCTTTTTATATCCCTTCAGCAGACTTTGGCTAACACTCATTAAAACTGCCCCTTCCACATTCTAATCTGACACTTCTCTTCCGTTCTTCTATTTCCTTAATTTCTCTAGTCTTTATTTCCCAAGCATATCCAAGACTGCTTACAGACTTAATCTTCATTCTAGTGAATTTTCCTATATACTTTATCACACAAAACCAACTAATTGCAATGCTGTCACATTTTTGGTTCTTGAAGGCTTACGTATGCATTGGTTGTCGTTCAGCTGTTCAGTCATGCCCGACTCTTCATGACCGCATGGCACTCCAGGCCTTTCTATCCTCCCACTATCTCTCCAAGTCTGTCCAAGTTCTCATTTGTTGTTTCCATGATACTATCTATTCATCTCATCCCTTGTCATCTCCTTTTCCTTTTGGCTTCAAACTTTCCCAACATCATGGCCTTTTCTAATGAGTTCCATCTTCTCATTATGTGGCCAAAGTATTTAAGCTTCAGCTTAAGTATTTGTCCTTCCAATGAATAGTTTAAATTAATGTCATTAAGTATTGACAGATTTGACCTCCTTGCTGTTCAAGGGACTCTTAAAAGTCTTCTCCAAAGGGAAGAATTGATCACCAAATAAGAAATAGAGAACATTATGAAATGCAAAATGGATGATTTTGATTACATTAAATTGAAAAGTTTTTGCACAAACAAAGCCAATGCAACCAAGATTAGAAGGGAAGCAGAAAGTTGGGAAACAATTTTTACAGCCAGTGTATCTGATAAAGGCCTCATTTCTAAAAATATTTAGAGAACTGAGTTGAATTTATGAGAATACAAGTCATTCCCCAATTGATAAATTGCCCAAGGATATGAACAGGCAGTTTTCAGAGGAAGAAATTAAAGCTATCTATAGTCATATGAAAAAATGTTCTAAATCACTATTAATTAGAGAAATACAAATCAAAACTACTATGAGGTACCATATCATACCTATCAGGTCGGCTAACATGACAAAACAGGACAATGAAAAATGTTGGAGAAGATGTGGGAAAATTGGAACACTAATGCATTGTTGGTGGAGTTGTGAACTAATCCAACCATTCTGGGGAGCAATTTGGAACCATGCCCAAAGGGCTATAAAACTATGCATACCTTTTGATCCAGCAATACCAATATGAGGTCTATATCCCAAAGAGATCATAAAAATGGGAAAAGGACCCATATGTACAAAGATATTTATAGCAGCTCTTTTTGTGGTAGCAAAGAATTGGAAATTGAGGGGAAGCCTCAATGGGGAATGGCTGAGCAAACTGTGGTATATGAATGTAATGGAATACTATTGTGTTATGAGAAATGATGAGATGAGCAGCTAGGTGGCACAGCGGACAGAGCACCGGCCCTGGATTCAGAAGGACCTGAGTTCAAATCCGGCCTCAGACACTTACTAGCTTTGTGACCCTGGGCAAGTCACTTAACCCAATTGCCTAGACAAAAACAAAAAAACAAACAAACAAAAAAAGAGAAATGATGAGCAGGCGGACATCAGAAAAGCCTGGAAAGACTTGTATGGACTGATGCTGAGTGAAGTGAGCAGAACCAGAAGAACATTGTATACAGTAACAGCCACATTGTGTGATGACTAATGTTGATAGACTTAGATCTTCTCAGCAACGCAAGGATCTAAGACATCTCCAAAGGTCTCGTGATGGAAAATGCTGCCCACATCCAGAGAAAGAACTCTGGAGTCTGAAGATGGAAGCATACTATTTGCTCTCCTTTTCTTTTGCTGTTTTCTTTTGTTTCTTCTTTCTCATGGTTCCTCGCATTAGTTCTAATTCTTCTTTACATCATGACTAATGTGAAAATATGTTTAATATGAATGTATAAGTAGAGCCTATATCAGATTGCATGCCATCTGGGAGAGGGAGAGAAAATTTAAAACTCAAAATCTTATGGAAGTGAATGTTGAAAACTAAAAATAAATTAATTATTAAAAAAAGTCTTCTCCAGCACCACAATTTGAAAGCATCAATTCTGTGGTGCTCAGCTTTCCTTATAGTCCAACTCTCACAGCCACACATTGCTACTAGAAAAAACAGAGTATATGGACCTTTGTCAGCAATGATACCTTTGCTTTTTTGCATACTGTCCAGATTTGCCGTAACTTTCCTTCCAAGAGGCAAGCATCTTTTAATTTCATGGCGCAGTCACCATCTGCAGTGATCTTTAAGCCGAAGAATATAAAATCTGACATTGCTTCCATTTCTTCTCCCTCTCTGTGCCAGAAATTGATGAGATTAGTTGCCATGATATTAGTTTTTCTGATGTTAAGCTCAAGCCAGCTTTTACACTTGCTTCTTTCACCTTCATCAAGAGGCCCTTAATTCCTCTTCAATACAAATGCATGGTTCATTTCCACTACTTTGAGGCCTTTTGGGAAATCAGAATTGGTTACAATCACATAGTTTTTATAAGTAATAAGCCCAAATACAACTCACTCAGTACAACTGCAAAATTTAAGGGCCCTCATTGGGTTCCTTTAAGGGTTCCTCATTGATGACTTTGGAGAAGAGCTCATCTACCTTCTTCTCATAGGTAATGTCTTCTAGGCTGAAGAAGCATTTAGCCACCTATTTCACAAGGGAATTTACTTGGCAATGACCAGGAGAATCAGCTAGAGCCTAACTATGGTTTTTCAATGTAAAAAGCAGCTTTCATTCTGGTGCTGCTACTTCAATGTGTAAAGAAACTCGTAGGCGCTTTTTCTTTGTGAATGATCTTAGTTCTTAATTTCCTATTCCCTTTATAAAGTTTATGATATTTTCTAATACTGTACTGTACTTAATAAGCAATTAGGAGTTTTAGGTTTGCCTCCATCAGAGAGGAATTAATTTTCTAATGATTTTAAATGAACAGCAATCCTTATCACACATTTAATTTTTGGATTCAACTAAATAAAATATAGCTCTATAATCACTGATGTTAACAATTTAAAATCTCAATATTCACAAGAGCTATTAACTGCCAAGATCTCAAATTTCAGGGCCCACTGATGTCAATTAGCTTAATCTTTAATTTTTGAAAAAAATTAACTCAGATGGAAAAGTGATGGTGAGATTACAACTGTTGAGATGTAATTGGGAACATCACATTGGTTCAATGAAGTGTATATGAAACAACAGTACCTTTTGACAGTATACTTATACAAATCCTTCGACATTTAAAGAGACTTGTGCTGCCTTGAATATAGCCTTTCCTAATAACTTTGTATCACGTCCATTAACTCTTTAATAGTCAGATTATTATCCTTTATGATCTATAATAAAATTTGCCTTATTGTCAAATGGTCAACAATGATTTGCATTAGAAAAATTCTTTGATTTGTAGTATAATAATTTCTTGATTTACAGTATCTGCTTTTATTAAAAACACAATTTTTACTTCATGTATTAGTTAGCAGGAATTGCACCACTATATCTGATGGAGACTATAATTTTCTGAAAGGCTCAAAGTGTAACCTTTTTTCTATCTCCTTTCAACTAATTCAAAGCTAAGTCTATTTCTTCTGCTCTCTTACTCTAACTTATTATAGCCTCTGCAGAAAAACATTATATTTTACTTACTTTCCAATTGATTCCTGATTTTAAAACAAGCTTTTCTCTTTCTAGGAGTGCTTTGGGATTCACCTTCAATCTGGGAATCCCAATGTAGAGACTGATAAAAGGGCTTGCTTGGTGTCTTCAGGTTGCTCGTTTAAAAGTAGTAAGCAACAGATGGGTAAATAAGTTCCAACATCACTTTTATTGCTTTGGAGAGAGAAAACTGTAAGGTGGTCTGACAAGCTTTCCTGTTCGGCCTATCCAATCAGAAAAAAAAAATCACGTTTCCTTCCTGCAATGAATCTGTCATTCCCTTTTAGTACAATTTTTAAATGAATCTTTCAAGAATTTGTAAAACTCATTCCACAGAGTGGCCCCCAAAACTTCAGCCTCAAAAACTGACAAACTGAAACCGCTTTGGAAGTATTCTGCTGATCTAAAAGTAGAAGTAACTGCTCTTGCGTAAGTGAGACTTGAGCAATTAGAGATCTAATGTGGCTTTTTAATTCTCTCACATATTACTTTAATTTTAAGTAGCAAATATATTTTTAAAGTATCCCAATTGATCTGCCAATTTTTGCTTTCATCAAATTTTACAAAGTTTACTGGTACCCTCAAAACTCATCAAAATACTCATAAAATATTCAAATCACAATTTAGAAATTTTCAATAGGGAAAACTTATTTTTTTCTTTTAATCACAAATCTAGTCTCTAATTAGTTTTTTTAATCTGTCTTTCATCTCTACAATTTCCAACATAGCCAGTATTGAAAATATAGAGAGAAAAGAGAGGCTTGACTTTTCTGAAGAATTTTGAAAGTTTCACTTTTTAGAGTCTTTTTCCCTTGGTTGATTAGGACAAAGGAAAAAGCTAGGTTGTATGGAACGGACGTGGAACAAAACCAAGGCTTAGAAACACCTGGTGGCATACATTAGCACTAAACACAGGGAAGACAGAATTTACCCGCTTGCTCTCATGATGTAAATTTCTACTTAGATCCTCTCAGCACCCAATTTTTATTCTTAAGGGTCTTTAAGTCCCTCTTTTTCTTGTGCAATCTCTAGTAAAATGCCTTCTTTGTGTCAATAAAACATACCTATGTCCTGAGGCAAGGGTCAAAAAGGAGTATGCCTAGAGTATTCGAGGTATTTGGGCAATGGCCAAGGTTGCCTGAAGTTTCTGCTTAGGTTTCCTTTCTTTCTTTCTTTTTTTTTAATCTATCCCTTCATATTAGGGCTTTTCTGTGGTAATAAGATAGAGTCTTAAGAGTATCCTATTTCCAGGCTGAGTGGCACCAAGTAGAAACCTTTTGGAGAGAAAAACCTACCAGCAACCAGTCCCTCTTGTCTGAAAGAGGTTAGATTTTTTTTTTTTTTACCATACTAGGAGGGTACAGTCAGAACCAGGCTTTTTAAGGAACAGTGGGCATGTCCCATCAGAGAGAGACGGATGGGACCCACACCATAGTTCATTTGTTTTGGGTGAGATTGTTCAATGGACATTCAAAAGTTGGTCCACTACAACTTAAAAGTAAGGGGAAGCTACGAATGAAGAGCTGTCTTGTTTGCCCGCTGGTTGGCTGGTTGGTTGATCATTGTATTTCGTTCTCAGAAAGGACCGAAATGACATCATTATGCTGGAGTCAAGTTACTGTGTGTCTGACTGGCTGATTAGACCAGTAAAAGCTTGGAATGCTCTACCACAGGGTGGGTACAAACAGTCCATGGGAACGTGTAGCTCTCTATCCACTGTGCCGCCTAGCTGCCCATTTCAATTGTACTTGTACAATAACTGTCTATGTGACCTAGAAACTTTCCTACTTGGTCTATCGATTAGGATCTGCCACTCAGGTCCTTACCTTGGCTCAGAAACAATTTGGCTCAAGGAGGGAGTTCAGCCTCCAGGGTAGTCCTCTGAGAAGAGTTCTTTGGAGAGGCAGTCCCAGGGGTTGGAGGCCCTTATTCAGGTCTCATCCGAGTTTGTCAATTGTCGAGATAAAAATCTGCAATAAAGAGAAATAGAAGCACAAAGGTCCAACTCTGATCAATTAGCAAGGCTGGCAATTGCCTGGGACCCCCTCAATAGCCAGGGATCTACCTGCCAGGAAGAATGGCATTTTAGACAGTTGGTTTCATAAGGTCCAGCAATGCAAATTAAATTAAGATTGTGATTGGTCTATAGCGGAGGTGAAGGGTGGGCTTATATTTTGCTTAACTCAGAGAGGAGATTTCCAAGACCCAAGTCAATGGGAAAACCAGAGTTGGCTAGCAACCTCTGGAAAGCCTCGTGGTGGGCAAAAACTCACAGAGGGCAGCGTTTGTGCTCGGGCACTACCTACACTAGAGAGGTCCAGGGCTGGGCAGAGCACCCCAGGACTAGGTCTGCTCATTATCCCTTTTCTCCCTCTTCCCTTCCAGGGTGAGACATTGTCCAGGCTCCAGCCCAGTCTTACCGACTCCACCGCTGAGGCCTGTACAGTTAAATCTAAACCTAATCCGTTAAGTGTTGATGCTAGTCGTTAGATAGTTCTCAATTCATAAATAACCCAGAATAAAGTGGAGCATCAATTTTCAATTTCACATCTAACAGGAAAGTTTTTTTTTTGGGGGGGTGAAGGTGAGATTTTAGCTGAGGTTTGAAGAAGCCTGGAGACCCAGGCGAGGGGGCAGGACTCAGTCTGCTGATCATTAGCCTTTGAGAAGCTGTTTCTCCTCCCCTGATCTGGGAGGACAAAGGGAAGGGGCTGAGTTCCTGGAAACTTCCAAGTCCTCGAGTTTTCCTTGGTAATGTGGGGCTGGGGGAGGTTCTGAAGGAGACATTCAGGGCCCCTGCAAGAGGCATCGGGTTATGAGTTCAAGAGTTACCATGGAATAAAATGCAGTCAGGTTGGTTTTCCCCACAGTTCACTATGGACAGTCTTATTATCTTTATATGACAGTTGAGGAAACTGAGGCAAACAGAGGTGAAGTGACTTGCCCAGGGTCACCCAGGTCCTAAGTGTCTCAGACCTTCCCGGTTCCAGGCCCCGACTCCATCCCCTGAGTCACCAGACCCCTCTAACTAGGGAGAGGTTTCCCCCTCCTTGGGGGGAGTCCCCCTGCTCCCCCAAAAGAAAAGAGTCCTTGGAGTGTTTCCCAAAACGCCCAGGAGGAAAGAGCAGATCCCGTGCCTTCAACCAGTCAGCTGTCAGCCTCTGCCTCAGTTTCCTACTCTGTAAGAATGGGATGATAACAGCCCCACTTCTCAGGGTCCTCTGGGGCTCAGTGGAGCAAGAAGCACACATTAGGCGCCTACTGTGTGCGGAAAGAGGGGCCCTGCCCTCCAGGCGCTTACCCTCTAAAGGTGGCCTGCCCAGAACAGAAAAGGGGGTGGGGGGAACGCCCCTGATCCAGGGCCTGGCGGTGAGTGACGTCACAACATCCCCCCTCCCGCCCCTGACTGAGAGGACTACGGATGGAAGCCTCCAGGCCTCCCCCCAACCGATGCCTGCGCAGTGACGTCACGCCCCCCCTCGGCCCCTCCTCCTGCGGCAGCGGCAGGGCCCAGGGCATGCTGGGAACCCGGAGGTGCGCAGGCGCAGCTGCCCGGAGGACCAGGCTGTTCATTCGGCTGCTTGTTGTTGGGCCGCGCTGGTGAGTGGGGGAAGGGGGGCAGGGAGGAGGGTTGGAGAGAGTCAGTGCGCAGGCGCGCCCGGCTCCCGGCTCGGTGGGGGAGCCCCTCCTCCCTCCCTACCATCCCTCTCCCCCACCCCCCGCCGGGGCTCCCGTAGACGCGCCACCCAGCTCCGGGCAGTGTTCGTGGGAGCTGCGTGCGAGCGTGCGCGCGGCTCCGAGTGTGGGACTGCGCGTGCACGCGTGTGCGTGACGCGGGGAAGGGCTGGCGCGTGTCAGCTGGACCAGGCCCGCCCCCAGGCCTGGTGTCCTGCTGCCCTGGGATGTCCCGGGGGCCGTGGAAGTCCTGCTGGAGTCAGGGAGGCCTGAGCCTGTCCTGACTGTGTGACCCTGCCTGCCTCAGTTTCCTTATCTGTACGGTGGGGGTGCCAGCAGTCCCTCCCTCTCTCCCCCCCAGGTGGTTGGGAGGATCCGATGAGATCTTAGCACAGTGCCTGGCATACAGTAGGTGCTGTATAAATGCCGTCCAACCCCTCATTTCCCTGGAGGAAGAGTGACAGCATCTGAAGGAGGGGGGTGAGGGCTGGGGCTGGGGGGCAGAGGGAGCAGGGGAGCAGCTGGACAGCTCCCAGGGGGCCAGGGGACTGGTCACTGTCCGGGCATCTGGTCCTTCCCGGTCCTGGGCAGCCCTGGGCGGCTGCTGGCTGTCCTGGCCCAGCCTGCTTCTGTCCCTTAGTCAGGAGCAGAGGAAATGATCACAGCTGGCGCTGCCCTGGCCCTTTGGGGGCCCCACCATGGCCCTTTGGGGGCCCCACGTACTTTACAAATCTCAGGTCCTGGATTCCTGGCAGCAGCCTTGTGAAGGAGGTGCCCCGTTTTACAGATGGGGAAACTGAGGCAGCCAGAGGGGAAGTGACTTGCCCAGGGTCACCCAGCCCATAACTGCCTGAGGCCCCATTGGACTCAGGTCTTCCTGCTTGCATCCCTGTTCCCATTCCCGGGATTCAGATGAAGGCCCTGTGATCTTGAACCCAGGCTTGCTGGTGCCCCAGGGGCTGGCTCACTGTGAATGGAAATGAAACCTCAGTGAAGGAGTATTAGATTAGCAAAGCCCGTCACGTGCTTGGGGTCCTAGAAGGGCCTTTCTGGCCCCCCCAGCTGAGGCCCAGGCAGGGAGACTGACTTGCTCCCAGGGACAGTGGTGAAAAGTGGCAGGGACAGGATCTGAACCCAGATCTCAGCGGGCAGTGGGTTGGCTTCCCGTTGCTGTGTGTTGGCTTCCACGAATGTAACACGTATGTGCCAGCAGACATGCATGTGCACGCTAAGGAAAGCACAAGCCACTGTGTGAAGGGACAGGACAGTTTTAGAGCCATTTTCATTGAGGAAATTCTTCAGGCCCAAAGCTGCCTTTGTCTCGCATGCCCTTGGGGAGAAGTGCCCTGGAGTTGGCCCTGGCTGGCTGGCTGGGGGAGACCTTGGGCCCTGGGCCTCAGGCCTGTCCAGTGTGGCCCATAAAGATAAAGAGCCCAGCCGGGGAGGAGTTCCCCAGAACCCTTCTGCAGGCTGGGCACAGGAGGGAGTGCTCAGGATGATGTCATTAGGACTCCCCTTCCTGACCCTGGGGGAGAGGCTTTGTCCTTGTGGAGAAATACTGAAACTTTTTACATTGCTGCCACTTTCCAAATGAACCAGCACAACCTGGGGAGGGCCGAGGGGTTAGTGAGTGTGTATTAAGTGCTTACTGTGTGCCCCTCACTGTGCTAGGGATGCATGTGCCAGCAAAAAGAAATAAAGTCTCTGTCCTTGAGGATCATGCATTCTGAGGTGGGGGGAGAACACCTGGAAAGACAGGGGAAAAGGGGAAGACAAGGAGGAGCCCTTGTAAGGGCCTGGTGGCCTATGGGGAACGAGGGACGGCTGGACTGGGCCCTTCCCCCAGTGAGAGAATGGGCCAGCGGGGCTGAGGCGTGAAGATGTAGTCAGAGAGTGGAGGACGGCTGGGCTGGGCCCTTCCCCAGAGTGGACGCTCAGGTCAGAAGCCCCCAGTGGGAGAAGCAGCCACCATTAGTAGGCAGGAGGCAGTCTGGGATGTGTGTGAACACATACCTTGTCACTAGCTCTGATCTTGGGCACAAAAGAGACGTCATCACATTTCCCCAACACCAGCTTGTCTCCCGTTTCCAGATTCTCCTACCACTGCCATTACCCAGTAGCCTCTCCTCCTGGGAGTTTCATTCAGGTCCTGTTTTTCACCCAGTCCCATTTCTGGTAGCTGTCGTCTGCTAACCTTGGTGGTGTTCTCCTTTCTTTCTCAATTATCTCAGTGCCTGGCCCTTAGTCTTTCTGTCCACCTGAACATACACAGAAATGCTCCCTCCAGTATGCTAACTTTCAGTGTCCTCATTCTACTCATTTTCCTTGTCCTTCTCTTCTGCTTCACCAAAGCTATTCAGAAAATGTTCATACCTGTGCTCTGGCTGCCACCCATAAGTGTTCCACTTCAGGCTTCATAGATTCCTATAGTTTTTTGTCCAGTTATAATCTTATCACTTCTTTTACTCTGCCTTATAACCCTAACCACGTTTTCTGTCCTCAATATGGTCATCAAACCCTACACCTTTCTCTACATTCCTTGGCCCTCCTTTCCGTCTCTTGACCACTTGGCCAATCATTTACAGTTTATATTTTCATCTTCACTCTAGTCCTCTGTTCAGTTGTCTATCACTCATCATGCCTTGCTAGTGCTCAACCTTGGGTTATTCTCACCATCTACCATCTAGACTCCTAGTTACATGTAGCAGAATGCTGCTGGAGAATGTCACAAAAGTGTAATGACTGGGTCATCTATATATTTAAGTTACACAATCCATACTGAGTTGTCACTGAAAAAAGGCAAGTAATTCCCCTATCCCACATTCCACAGTATTTACTCCAAAAATTTTCATACCCCCTTAGAGCTGTATAGCACATACTCTTCACACTTTCCAAATTGAGCAACTTTCGTCTATATAGCATCAAATGGAAATTATTAGAAATTACGTTCTCTCAAAAATTCACTGTGACAGCCCTTACCCACTTGCTATGTGAAAGCCTCAGTGATAAGTGTTGGGGGATATGACTGCAAGAGCTGTGATTGTGCTTCCCAGACTTAAAAGAGGAAAGAGATTGGGAGGTCGTGGCATAATGATGACCGGAAAGCAGCAGTCAGGAGATTATAGTTGGGCTGGAGATGAAAAATCTCAATCAGTGCCTCTGGATGGGAGCTGGAGAGCTAAATGAAGGCAGAAGCATGCCATGAAGGCGGCCTCAAGGACCACTTCTTGTTCTTAGAAGGCTAGTCAGAGTACAGGGAAGCCATCTAACCTCTCTGACTTCCTTGTTCAGACCTACCTGAGACCTGCAAGCACAGGATTTCTGGGAGACAGCGATCCCAACTAAAAGGGCTGCTGCTTCCAGCCAGGGGTCTGCCAGGAGGTGTCCATTGCAGCTTGCCTAGAAAGGTGGGCCATGTGAGAAGCAGAAGAGGCAACAGGGACTTCATTGGGCCAGACCCTCTATGAGAGGGTCCAAGAGGTCCCAGAATCATCCTTTTCCTCCAGTCCCACTCAAGGCCAGCACTTTAGGTCCCTGCTTTCCTCTCTTCCCTAGCCCTGACCTTCATCAGCTGCAATTCCATGGCCATGGAAATGACCCCTCTTTTGCCCTGGCCTTCTAGTACACCACCTTCTGCCCCAGGGCCCACGTTCCACAGGAGTTATTACCCACTGGGCTGGTCATCCCTTCGAGGTCCTTCTCCCTCATCTGTCCATCACCTCTCACTCTCCCGCCTTCATCCTGCTCTGAGTTGTAGACTCATCCATCTGAGCAAAAAGACTGCTTTAATAAAGTTTGGCAGTAGACTAACCCAAAGGAGTGGGCCCTATAATTTGAGGTCCTGGCAACAAATGGCTCGTGGGAAAATTGAGATTCTGTGTGATACTATTTGTAAACGTAAATCCAGTTTTGATGGTACTGAGTTTGTCCTAAATTAAATTATAAGGTGGTCTTATTTAAAGTCACATGTGTTCTCATCCTAAGATAATTGTGGGGCAGCCAGGTGGCAAAATGGATAGAGCACTGGCCTTGGAGTCAGGGGGGCCTGAGTTCAAATCCATCCTCAGACACTTGATACTTACTAGGTGTGTGACCTTGGGCAAGTCAACTTAACCCTGATTACCTCGCCAAAAAAGCAAAAACAAACAAACAAAAAAGATAATTATGATATTTGAGCCTCTATAGGTATATCATATCTTAATTCAAAATACACTTAAATTTTGGCGTTAAAGCAATATGTTTAGAAATTACAAAGATAAGAAAATCATCTTTGGATCAGATATACTCTGCACTGGTATCTGAATGTAATGAACGTCAAGTTGAGAAATGGAGTGTAAGATAATTCAGAATGCAGTCAGCTGAATTGATGTTATTTGCTTAGCAACAAGTTTTGTTTCGAATCTTTTTTGTCAAAGCATTAAGATTCGCTTTAAATGTGTATATTATTATGCTTCTAATTTTTCTTTTATTGTGATTTTTTGGAAACCATTGTGTAAGAAATATTGTCTATTTGGGGAAAAAATTCCTAGAGACTAATACGATTGTATCCTTGGGATATTAACTCCTCTTTTGAGCTAGATGCTGTGAAATGGTAAATTAAGCTGCTAGAGAACATGGTTACAATATTTAAAAACTGTTTTGTACCTAATTAGGTTGATTTTTCTTAAAAAAAAATAATAATAACTTTCAGTTTGGGAAAAGTACGAAAGACCTTGTAAATCTTCCTCATCTGGGAAGTTTGGGGGTAACTTACCTAGCACCTTGGAACTTTTTGGGCAAGGTCAAAAAATCTTACCCGCCTGGGCAGGAAGTTGCTGAAAGAAAGTAATGAGGTGGTTTATGAAGATTATACAATTCTACCTAGAATATTATGCACGGCAGTTATACCTTTGAGCCAATTCAGTCTCAACAGACACCAACCTTGATTTAAAATGGGACCCCTTCCTTGAGTACAGTTGATACTGTGAGGTTTCAGAATGCAGAAAATAAGACAATGGCTCGGATCCTCTTGATTTGGAGATTCATTCGTGATAATTGAGGAGCATTTGGTAAGCACTGATTTATGCCAGGCAGTGTTCTAAGTGCTGAGGGGTTCATAGCCAGTTGAAACAGCCTCTGCCCTCGAGGAACTCCCATTCTAATGGATTTGGTCATTGAAAGAAGTCAACAAACTTTTATTAAGAACTGGTATGAACCAAGCAACTCATATACTCTTGGGATGCCAAGAATGGAGAAAGAAAACAGGAGACAATTTGCAAATAACTATATACATCCATAATCAGAAACTAGGAGATACAGTGGATACGGTTCTGGGCCTGGAGTCAGGAATATCTGAGTTCACATCTGGCCTCAGACACTCTCTAGAGTTGATCTCAGTTTTCTGTACTGTAAAATGGTGGCATTAAGACCTACATGACAGAGTTAGTGGCACTCAGTAGATGTTTGTTTCTACATTTACATGTGCATATGTGCATATATGTATATTTGTATGTGCATATGTATATGTGTGTATGTATAAATGTGGTGAATTGCAGGAAATCAAGCAGAGAAGGTGGACCAAGAAAAGCTTCTTGCAGAAGATGGGATTTTTAGACAAGGCTTGAACAAAACCAGTGAAACCCGGAGGCAGAGACAAGGCGGGATAGAATCGAAGGCACAGGGGAGGAGGCAGACGAGCCAGTGAAAATGCAGAGTCAGGTCACACAGTCACCTGTGAGGAAGGACAGAGAGGCCAGGGTCACTGGATCCTGAGAACATGGAGGGGAATAAGGAGGGAAAGGAAAAGAGGGGTGGAGGAGTGGGGGAGGAGGGGGAGTTCTCAGGGGTGACCAGCTTTGGGGGTGGTAGCCCAGGTGGAATTTGGAAGCCTGGGAGGAGTCGAGGGCAGAAAAGGGGTCATTCCAGTGGTAGTGGCATTCCAGACGATGGAGGGCAGAGCATGGGGGAGAGGGGCAGGCAGTGTCCTTTAGTCCTAGCCTTGGGTTCCATTGGAGGAAAGCCTTGATCTTGGGGTTTCAGATGGGGCAGGGCAGGGTTCGGCTCAGCTCTTGGTACTAGGAGGACCCAACCCTAGAAGGCTGACTTAAAACTGGTACCCTTGAAGCTAAGAGCCCTACGCCTTCTTTCCCTGGAGCTGAGATCTCTTTCCCTTCTTCTTTTCCAGCTGAGATCACTCTGCTTTCTTTCCTTGGAGCATAGATCTCTCTGCCATCCCTTGGACCCAAGATCTCTTCACCTTCTGGAAATCAGCTCTGCATGCGCACGTCCCAGGTAGGTCTCAGGGAGAACCCCTCCCTGCCCCCAGCTTCTGCTGGCTGCCCTTTCCATTGACCTTGTCTTATCTGTCAGAACCCTGGGTAAGTGTCCTCTAGGTATTCTAGGAGCAGGCTTCCCTCCCAGGCCTGGCTCCCAGGGCCGTTCCCTGTCGATGCTACTTGTCCAGGCTCCCCATCACATCTGAAAGGTCCTGGGGTGCCATCCCCACCTTTACCATTGAACAGCTGCCCCACCTTCATAGGATCAGAGGGAGGCAGAGCTCTGGGTCTAGAGTCATTGGCGCTCTGACTGGTCTCATCCCGTTTGGGTTCCCAAGCCCCTCCTGCCTCTTGGGTCTCTGTAGGATGATGGGGAGGGCAATGAGGTCAAAGAGAAGAAGTCACAGGCAAATAGTCTTTGTTTCCTAATCTGGCCCTACCTGCTGCCCTCCTTGGAGTCTCTCCCCTGAGGTCAGGAATACGGCCTTTATAACTCCTTGGAGACCTCATCCGCTATAAATCCTTGTAGGCCAGCCTACTTCCTGGGAAGGGAAGGGAAAGATGTCTGCCCCTCTGGAATCCTCTCTCCCCTGCTCAGTCTACAGAGGATCCAGGGCTCACCAACCAGGGAGCCTGAAGCCAGAGGAAATGGCCCCTGGGACCCAGAGACCCCCAGCCCAGGTGAGTGCACTCTGTCCTCAGACTTGACCCACATCAGCCAAGGAGGCCATTTCCATCAACACAGAGGATCATCTTTGAGGCTGGCCGGTTCTCTTACCTATGGATTGTTTCTTTACAAAAACTGATATAAAACTGAATACAGTAATAACCACTGTGCCCTGCTCTCTTCTCTCTTTTGAAGTGTACCAGTGGCACTTTTTTATCTTGAGCACTAACCCCCCCCCCCCCCAATTGCTACCCTCTCTGTGTCTTTTAGGTTCCCCCTCATTAGGAGTGACTGACAAGGGTGACCACTTCACTCAGTCTCTGTCCCTAGGCCTCGTGGCTTTGCTCTCTTCTTGCCTGCCTATCCCCCCTCCCCCTACATACAAGTCCTCCCCCTCCTATGTTTCTTGTGCCCAGGCTCTCTCCTGTAGTAGCTGTAGGTCAAGGAACACCCCTTCCCACCTGAGTCTTGTCTGGACAGGCCTGGAGCAGAGGCTTGAAGGCTCCCCCACCTCTGGTCCTGGACTGTGTTGTCTGCAGAGCAGAAGTTGTCCTCCTGGTTCTGCCTCAGCTCGCACACACACCTTCCCAGGTCTCTCTGAGTCCCTCTCGTTTACCATTTCTTAGGTCAAGTCAGCAAGCATTAGAAAGTGGCTCCTCCGTGCCCGGCACTGTTCTGGGTCTCGAGAATCGGCCAGTGCTACGAGTCAAGGCTTGAGG
>NW_020953953.1:377330-390895 GCF_900497805.2 Vombatus ursinus | reverse complement strand
GGACCGATAGCCACGAGTGGAGACAGAATGGGAAAGGGGCAGATGGCAGGGGTGGTGAAAGAGAATGGCCACGTCCAGATCTGGGCCCTGAGCCCAAGGTCAGCTTTGGAGAATGATTAAGAATGAAAAAGGAGGAGAAGGTCTGGTCAAATGGCCCAATCAGTCATCCAGTGTTTCTGATGGGTCTGCTTTGTGCCAGGCCCTGGACTAGTGGTGAGGAAAAAGCTACAATTAATGGAACAATCCCTGCTTACATTCTACTGGAAGAGACACGTACCGCTAAAATAGAGAGCACTTTCAGGAGAGTGAGGAGGAAAGCCAGTTTGTGAGGGCTTCAGAAGTGAGTGTGAGAGGAAAGCAGAGAGTTCGGACAGATTTGTCAAGGAGTTTGGCTAAGAAAAGGAGGTAAGATAGGATGATAGCTCGAGGGGTGGTGAGTGTTTAGGGAAGGTTTCCTAAGAATAGGGGAGATGGGTGTGTTTGACATCAGTAGGAAAGGGACCGGCTGATAGAGAAAGGTCGAAAATTTGAGAAAAGAGGAGCGGAGGTAGGGAGGTAGGGGTGATTGAGGGTGCAGACCTTTGGAGAAGACAGCAAGGGATGGGGACATCAAATGCCCTTGTAGATGGTTGGCCTTTGTAAAGACAAGGGCTCTCACTTTCTTAGAAAATGGAGGAAAGAAGCCAATGTAAGATTACATAAAGAGGTGCTGAGAAGGAGAGAATGCAAGCAGTTATTCACTGTACGCTTATTAAGTGCCTGCTATGTGCCGGGCACTGTGCTTAGTAGGGGTCATGTAAAAAGAGGCAAACAGCAGTGCC
Organism: Vombatus ursinus; assembly: GCF_900497805.2. Lineage (NCBI taxonomy): Eukaryota > Metazoa > Chordata > Mammalia > Diprotodontia > Vombatidae > Vombatus > Vombatus ursinus. The sequence goes on along the minus strand of NW_020953953.1, from coordinate 390,074 downwards.
TGCCCTCAGGGACCTCACAGTCTACCAGGGAAGAGATCGAGCACACAGATATGTACAAGCAAGCTATAGACAGGTCAGTGGGATATAATTAATAGAAGGAAGGCACCAGAATGAGGAGGAGCTGGGAAAGGCTTCCTGTGGCAGGTGGGATTTTAGCTGAGAGTTGAAGGACCCCAGGAGGCCTCAGTGAGGAGGCGGAGAATTTCAGCCATTCTGGGGAGCCAGAGAAAATGCCCAGAGCCTGGAGATGGAGCGTCTTCTTCCCGGCACGAGAAGGAGGGCAGTGCCATTGGGTCACAGAGAAGGTGGAGGAAGTCAGGTGTAAGAAGACTGAAAAACTAAGTGATGTCTAGGTCGTGGTGGGCTTTTAAGGTAAAATTAGAAGCAAGATACTCCGATAAGAGTGTTTGGGTAGTCGGTGGTCAGTAGGCATTTATTAAGCTCCTGCTGTGTGCCCAGCACTGTGCTAGGGTCTAGGGATTCAGTACAAAAAAAGAAAGATGGGGTTCCTGCCCTGAAGGAGCTTATACTTTCATGGGGAAAGGTAACATACAAAAGGAAGTTGATAAGGGGAGGTAGGCAGAAGACCCCAGATTCTGGGTCGTATAAAGCTCGTCAGAAGGCCCAAAGTTGTGTAGCCAGGTGAGAAATGGGGAGATCTGTGAGCCGGGCCCTCTCCTCAAATGGAGGTTTGCACTTCTCGGCCCCAACTCTAATCACAGACACGGAGGATAGTGATGAGATTTAGTACCAAGGCTAACGACATGTCCCAAGATGATCCCAGTGAGACGTTTCCTGGCCCATGGCAAAGAAGACTGATGGAGAAGTCCCAAGGTCATAGAGAGATCTCTGTCCTTAAATGAAGGCTTGGAGTTCATGACCTCCCCCCATGGTGGTGGAGGATGTGTGTGGGAGGATGGAGAAGGAAAGGGGGCCGGAATAGCTTCTGTTGGGAGCAAGTTACAGATTCAGTTAGACATTAATTATCAGTCAATCAAAGGACGGTCTTCCTGCAGTGATGGCTCACACTATGAGTAAATACAGTGCAATGAAGAATTGTGACATCAGGAGAGAGCCCAATGAATAGAAATGTTTTGTAAATTTTTGGCAATCTAAAAGTGTGAAAAGACTAATAAATCATTGTTCAGAAGTTCAATAATAGAAATAAACAAACCTAAAAATGAAATATAGATTACAAATAGAACAGAAATCAGATGTTTTAAATAAGAAATCAAAATGATGAAAAAGTAAAAGATTTTTTTCCACATGAAAGAGAATTGCTCCAAAATGATAGAACCTCTGAAAGTCAATCATATCATTCTCCGAGAAATGGAAGAGCATCAGATACCAAGTGCATTGACCATACGTGAGTGTAGCAGGCTGGAAAAGTAGATAACCCCTCCCATGTTTCAAAATATTTGTAGATGTGGCCTCTTTCTTTTGTGTTATTTAAAAGTCTGCCTCTTAACTCATTCTCTTGATTCGTGATCCCCAATGTTCTAGAGTTCTAGGGGTATGTTTAGATAATTTATTTTTCATAAATATGCTGTCAATGTCTTATAAATTAGCTCAATCTCCAACCCCAGTTAACAAGATATTACATTTTTAATAAATGAACAAACTCTTCTTTCCTTGTCATACTTACTCCTATTCCTATGTATCTAAATATTAAAAATGAATGAATATGTTCTCTTCATAAGTGAAATAAATCATAAAGCAAAGACATAAGATGTTTTGGCTATGACTCGTATCCAGTGTCATCCTAAGCCCTTAATGTAACTATAGATAATGATTATGAGTAATATCTCTCAAGAATCCTCGTCATGCTCTCATCTACATTAGACTTTATTTCAGCCATTTAAGAAGTTGAGTAGATAACTCCTTTTCCTTTGCTCTCTCTTCGTTGATAACTGGTCATGTTTTTCCCCCAGAATAGACAGCACTTGCCTGCTTCTCACAAACTCTGCACAGAATTTTCTTAGCATATCACTTACGACACTTCTGAGGAGGAGGAATTTCACATCACCTTTTCTTTTTCTCCTCCACAGACTCTCATACCTCATTGATAAAGCACATACCTTCTCCCTGATTCCATAGGGAGAAGCATTTCATAGTAAGACCTTTCTCCAGCTTTTATTATTCCAACATGATTCTCACTTCCAATATATAAATGCTTTTCTCAACATTCCATTGGGCTCTTAATGACTGGTTTCCAGTGTTGTCCGTGACACTTAGGCAAATCCCTTCTCTGGGCTTCTTTCCTCTTAGTTGATGAGGGTTGGGCTAGATGAATTCTGGAATCTCTCAGCTCTAAATCAAGTGACTTTTGATGGTTTAGGAGTTGGTGACATTCCAGGATGTGGCTGTGGACTTCACCCAGGAGGAGTGGGGCCTCCTGGACCATTCTCAGAAAGAGCTGTACAAGGAGGTCATGGAGGAGAATGCCTGGACCTTTCTCTTCCTGGGTAAGGACCATTTCCTCTGGTAGCTCTGAATCCGCCATCAAAGAAATGTCTTCATTCCCTCCCTAGTGTGCAGGATTTGAGCCTTTACCAGTGATTCACAAGGCAAAAGTGCTGGTCTCTCCACAGGGTCCTCCTGTTCCCTGGTTTTCCTATGAAAGGTCTTTAAATTATGTAATGGGAAACTTGGACTTTCCCATGTTGCTCCTCAAGTTGTCTCTTTCCTATTTTAGGTAGCTTGAGGTCAAAACTCAAACCAATGTTATAGAGTCTCAGATGTGGAGCTAATCTCAGACGTTATCTAGTCTAACCTCTAACTGGATGTGAATTTTGTCTGCAAAATCTCGGAAGACTGCTCATGCAGCTTTTCCTTGAAGGTGGGCAGTGAAGGGAACCCTCTGCCTTCCAAGGCAACCCTTCCTCTTGGGGAGGGGTCTAGACTTCAGAAAGGTCTTCTTGCTAACAGGCATCAGTCTCGAGCTCCTTGCTCCTAAACCTGCCAGGTATAGCAAGTGTCTCCTTATTCTCCCTCAAATTCCAGCCCAGATGGTGGGAAAGGAAGGGAAGGGACTGAGCATCACTGCACAGCTTTCTGTGTCCCAAACTGGGCAAAGCGCTTTAGAATTATTATCATTTGATCCTCACAACATCCCTGTGGGTTTGGTACTATTATTATCCCATTTCTTAGTTGATGGAACTGAGGCAAACAGGTTACATAACCTTCCGGGGGCCCACAGCTACCATGTGTTTGAGGCTGGTTTGAACTGTTTTGACTCCAGGTTCAGACCTCTTAGCACCGCAGTAAGGGCTGCCTCTAATTTCTAGATTAACGAATGGAAGCTATAGAATGTGCCCATCCTTCTATGAAAGAGGTGAATAAAGGTGGAATTGTCAGATTCCCAATGGGCAGCATGATCTCTGGCCCCGCCAAAGATCCCAGCAATCAGTACCATGGAAACCATCCCTGAGGTGTGCTGGGGACCATCTTGTGGTCCTTGCTTGTGTGGCCCCTTTCCCTAAAGAGGACTGAATGGTATATTTCTCTCTATCCTCTTCCCTTCCTTATTCTATACTCCCAGGACTTCCAGTTCTTAGAGAAGATCTGATCAGCCCTTTTCATCAAGGAGAAGCACCTGGGACGCTGGAGCAAAAAGGCCCAAGGAACTCCTGGCCAGGTGAGTGAGATGAAAGCAGGGGTGTGAGGCCTAGTATCACAAGAGGCATCAATGTGTTGCAGTGAAGGAAATGCTAAGGACTTGGGGGCAGGCAGACCTGACTTGGAATTTGCTTTTGGACACAATTCAGCAGTGGGATCCTGGGCAAGTAACTGAACCTCTGAACCCCAGTTTCCTTTTCTGTAGTAGAGGAGAAGGGGTCAGACTCCTTAGCCTTTCAGTTCCCTTCCAGTGATAAATTTGTGATTCTCTAAGAAGTCATTGTTTGGAGCTTTGGGGCATGGGACTTTCCTGAAGGCATCTGAGAAGGGGCTGAGGCTGTCCAATGTGAACTCATTCCTAGGCTTTATTCAAGTGAATAAGTAGTAAGCACCTACTATGTGCTAGACCCTGTTCTGAGTGTCAGGGATACAAAGAAAGGAAGGGGACAAGCCCTGCTCTCAAGGACTTCCCATTCTAGTGGCAAGACAACATGCAAACAACTGTGTACAGACCCCATACATCCAGGATAAATTGGAGCTAATCAAGGGAGGGAAGGCACCAAGGCTGAGGACTGGAGAGGACTTATTGTACAGTGAGGGGTTTTAAGTGGGACTTCAGGGAAGCCAGAGCCAGCATGAGGGGCAGCCAGAGAAAACATGGAGTCGGGAAGGGGAGTGTCCTGGTCAGGGAACAAAGAGGACGCCTGTACCACTGCTTATCACACATGTGGAGGGGGAGTGAGGTGAAAGAAGACTGGGGGGTAGGAGAGAGGCAGATGATGGAAGGCTTTAAGAGCCAAGCAGAGGATTTTCTATTTGATCCTGGGAATCAGGAGCCAAGGGAGTTTGTGGAGCAGGCAGTGACATGATCAGAAGTGCACTTTAGGAAGGTGAATTTGACAGCTGGGTGGAGGATTGAGTGGACTGGAAAGATACTTGAGGCAGTGAGGCCAACCAGCAGGCTCTTAGAATACCTTGGGTGTGAGGTGATTGGGGCCTGAATGTTGGGAGAGGAGGGGAAGTGTGGGAGAGATGTTACAAAGGCAGAGTCAATAAGACTTTCCCCGATGTTGAGTATGGGTGGATGTGACTGTCTGAGGGATGATGATGAGTGGTGACACCTAGGTGATGAGCCTGGAAGATTGGGAGGGTGGTGCCCTGGATAGCAAGAAGAAAATAAGGAGGCAGGAGAGCTTGGGGAAAGACAGTGAGTTTAGTTTTGGGCCACGTAGGGGTAGAACCAGGAGAAAGTATTGTCACCAAAACCTAGATAGGAAAAGGGGATAATTGACTGTATTAAAGACTGCAGAGAAGTCAAGAGGGATGAAGATTGAGAAGGAAAAACCCATGTGATTTAGGAAGGAGGAGATTATTGATTAACTTTTCAGAGAGCAATTTCAATTGAACACTGAAGTTGAAACTTAGAGTGCAGAGAGTTTTGAAGAGAGGAAAACAAAAGGTATGTGAAACACCCATTGTAGATGGCCCCCCTCTAGGTATTTTGCCCTGAAAGGAAGGAAGGATACAGGCCAATATCTGATGGAGATGAAGGGACCATGTGAGGCCTTTTTTCAGAATCAAGGAGACATTGTTTTATTTGTGAAAGTAGGGAAGGAACCAGTAGAAAGAGAGATTGAACATTTCTGAAAAAATTGGGATGGTACAGGAAGGAGATGGGATAGACTGGAATCATTTATGCATGTAATGGGGTTGCCTTGGTAACCATAATGGCCACGTCTTCAGAGACTGGGCCAAGGTAAAAGAAGACATCCTATTTATGTGAGATGAGTTAGGAGAACTTTTGGAAAGTGTCCAATTTTTAAAATAAAATAATGAGGCAAAGTGTTTAGCTGAGAATGTTGGGGGAAGCAAAGCAAATGAGAGAATTGGGGAGGAATGAAAAGATCTGGAAAAGCTCCTCCTGATAATAGGAAAGGGAGACAGCCAGGGAGACGTCACAGGACTGCCTCGGTGCCTTGAGGGCCCTCTGAGATCATATAACCTAAATTTGTAGTGGGTGCAGACAGCCCGGTTTCACGATTTTCTCTGTCTCTGTGCAGCATCTTATGGGTAGCAATGGAAACCACTGCCTTACTGTAAGTAGTAATAAAAGGCTGAGGCTTGTACAATTCATCAACTCAAGATTCCCTTCTTGGTCTCTATGGCCCAGTCTTTGTCTCTATTCTCAGAAAATAAACAGCAAGATATGGAGGTGACCACTCTAAGGTCAGGGAGTTGGGAGGCAGAGACTCACAGGCATCCCATAGAACGAGACGCTCTGGGACCTTAGAACCCTTTGGGACCTCCAGTCTTTAGTCTTGTTAGGACCCGTTGGGTTTAGAACCAGACAAAGGTAACTCCTTGTAGGTGATAAGGGATGAGAAAGAGACACAAACAGAGTTGAGGAGAGAGCCCCGAATCCAGGGAATGGGGTAGTGTTTGTGACCTGGTATCAGCCCTGGGCCCAGTCAGTCAGTCAGTCAATACAGATACAACATATAAATGCCTGCTATGTTCTAGGCCCTGGATAACCCTGGGTATACAAAGGAAGGTAGAAGATATTCCCTGCTGTCCCGGAGCTTACTTAAGTAGTTACAAAAGTGGAGATGTTTTGAGAAGAAGCAACAAATTATGAGCCTCACTCTTAGTTTGGGAAGAGAGTGTTTTGCTATGGAAATGCATCAAGTTTGAGGGGGAAATAAGTGAACAGAAGGAGAGAGAAGAAGAGCAGTTTAAGAAGGAGAGTAGAGCTGGTGAGGAAGTAGACAAAGTCCCAATGATAGTGATAATAAGAACTAACATCCCTATGGGGCCTGGTAAGTGCCAAGTAATTTACAAATATTTGAGTTTCACAAAAACCATGGAAACAGGTGCTGTTCTTATCCTCCTTTTACAGATAAGGAAACTGAAACAAATAGAGGTAATGTGACTTGCCCAGGGTCACACAGGTAGAAATTGTGAGTCTGGATTTGAATTCAAGTCTTCCTGACTCCAGGCATAGTATAGTGCTCTGTCCATTGTGCCACCTGGCTGCCTCATGATGAAAATAACTTTGTACCATAGAAGAAGCTTCAAATAGAGGAGATAAAAGACTGAGAGACTTTTAAAGTAGTGTTTCAGCCAGTCATCTGGGACTGGGATGGATGGAAGACAAGGTAGGTGAGCAGCGGGGCTCAGGCCATTTCAATGATCGATTACTGCTGTTGATCTCAGTCCCTTCTCGCCCCTGCCCCCTGCTTTTTGTTTCCAAGAATTGAGGTAGGGGCAAAGAGGGAAGATGAGAGGATATCATGGAGCAAGCCTAGTTAATTCTCACAATAACGTGTGTGGGATAACTTCACCTGAAACAGAGGCTAGCAGAAGAATGCCTCCGAAAGAATGCCACACCCTCTTGTATGAAAGAAACACCTTGACAAAAAGATTCACGTAGCATTGTGATAACCCCCAGCCCCTCACTAGACCTGTAAACAAAAGAGATCATAGAAAGAGCCAAGAGACCCATTCACAGGACACCAAAGGAGAGGTGCCGTTTTTTGTTATTGCAAAGATCTGGGAACAAAGATGGTGCCCATATATTGGGACCTGACTGAACAAATGGTGGTCTAAGAATACAATGGAAGGGTAGGGAGCCATAAGAAGTGATGAAAGGCACAGTGACAGAGAACCTAGGAGGAGTCATCTGAACTGATGTAGAGAGCAGTGAGCAGAACCAGAGGAAGTTTGTACTCTAGCAGCATTCATCAATGTCATGAACAACCATGATTCCAGAGCACTAGTTAAACAAGTTTACAGGTTAAAACTTGTTTGAAGAACAAAAATCATTTGTTGCGAAGCTCCCCCAGTCATTTATGCTACACAGCATAATATTTTTACTTTATACATCAAGTGCTTACTGTAATAACATGGATAACTTTTACCCTACAAAGATCCAATTTAATACTTTCATTCCCTTGTGTAATTATAAAATATAAAATTTTATTCCACTTTAAATTGTGCATATTTCCTGTGAGGCTTTATGTAACAGATTTTTTTAAATCCAGTAAGACCTCATGCTTACTGTTAACTGCAAGACTTCACTTCACATTTATCTTACAGACGTTGTTGAATAGGAATAGCATTTTTAATCAAATGAGTTACAACTTGGAAAATGTCAAACATAACATAATATATGAAATTAATTTCACAGCTGGACTTTTTTCTCTGAATAAGTGTTTGCAGTATTTAGTTCAATACCTGACAAACCCAGCCTTCAGTTTGGTTTCTGTATCAGGTTGGTTTAATAATAATAACTACAGTTATAACCTTTATATGGAAATTAATTTTTTTAGCCTTTAGACCAGTCAAGAAAATGAATAGTTAGTTATTATATAAAAGCTTGCTTTTCCTATTGGCTAATGACAAGTAGTGTATTAAATGGTAAATGTACTTGAATTTCAATTGCATATATTCCTTTGTTGTTTAATAAGCCATTTTTACATATCAAACAACCTTTGTAAGGAAAGGGCCCTTCAGACATAACTTTCTTCTTTCTGCCACTAAACACTGGCCCCACTCTCACAGAAACTCTGTGGAAAGACTGAGCTGGGTTGCCAGCCAGCTCCCGAAAATTTGCTGGAGAAAATAGCAACATGAGAAGAAGTTCAAATCAGAAGGTAGCCTTAACTCTGCGATGAGAGGCGTGGAAGGAATGTTTCTGTAGGTTGTGTGTGATGGTCCACGATGGTTTCAAGATGGCATGAAATGTGTATGCCCGGTGACCATGTTTTTAAAAAGCCTGCCCTGGAAGGATGCAAACGTTTGTAACTTCTTGATGTGGTGATTGTGGTGCCAGTTAGATAAGATTATGGCGAAACCTTGCACTGAGGCAGCTACTCTGGTGCATGTAAAGAAAGCAATTGAGGGTATGTATAAACCCGTGATCATCTATTGGGAATTGACTTGCACTTCTATGTCAAACTTATGGCCGAGTGGATACAATTTAAGGGCAGGCTGAGAAAGCAAAACAACATGTTGCACTTAGCAGGGTCAGAGTTTGATGGAATCACTGCATCGACACCAAAGTGATTTTCTGCCTCACCGTGATGATTTGGAATCACCTCACAAAGAAACCTGTTATGCCTCAAACATGCGCGTACTTGTCCCAGAGGAAAAATATATTGTTAACAAAACTGAGTAATTCTTTACTCCCTAAAGTACCATTAAAGAATTTTTACCCAAAACCCTTTGGACATCATCGTGAATCTCCAAAGGTTTTATGAACCACTACATGGGCAGGCCATGGTGCTAGAGGACCAGTAGTGAATCATGCTGTTCACTTCCTGACAGAAGGATCATGGATTCGTGATACAGTATAAAACGTTATATATGATAATAAATTTATATTAATATTTCGTATATGTGCAGCAAATGGCATTGTATCTTTGGATCTGAATAGAAAAGAAGTTGGATGTAACACTGGAAATTATTACATAATAGTTAAGAAGAATAAGCCTGTTTCTTAGCTTAGCCTATGAAATTTACCAGGAATGACCATATGCGAGTGCATCCAGACTGGTCAGTACAGAATGGCAGGAAGATGACCAGAGACTGACAAAATCATAAGTATAAACAACAATAGGCATTTGAAGAAAAGATAGAAAGTGCAATGGAGAAGGCCATCAAAGACTGTGGAAAGAACACAATCGGTCACAAGTTTTGAATTTTAGTCTTAGCTATGGGGATAGTGGCCAGGTAACTCAGTCGTTATGAGCTCATAGCCTGAATTGTCAAAGGTAATGAGAATGCTGGGCCTGCCTATGTCACAGGTTTGTGGTGAGGATCCAGTATCATTGTATGTAAAGCTCTTTCTAAAATTAACCATCTGGGCATGTGACCAAATGGCGTTTCCAGAGATTGATTCTGCTTGTTTTAAGTTCGAAGACTCTTCTTTTTAACTGGGGAAATAGAATATAAATCAGTTTGTTTTCTGCCACTAGAGGGAAGAACATACATTTATGTATGTCTTTCATTGTATGTGATTGTTTCTTTGTTTTCTTCAGATGCAGAGACCAAGTTTGAAGTGAATGAGAAAATTACAAAGCTGAGAATTTTTATGGAAGAATCTGGCCAGCAAGGATTCACGAGTGATGGTCCTTGTGACTTTAATTTGAGAAAAATGCACAACTCTAATATGAGAGCGGACAAAAATCCAAAGAATCAATGTGAAGTTGATGAAATTGGAAAGAGAGTCAGACAGTCTTCAGTCCTAAATCACTGTAAAAAAATGACTTCAGGGAATGACTGTTTTCAGCAGAGTGAATGTAGCAAATGCTTTCATGAACCAGTAGAGCTTTTTCAGCCCCAAGAGAAGCCTCCTGAAATGCAAATGTATCAAGATAATCAACAGGAAATGGCCATTAGCTGGAGTTCAGATGTCATTAGACATCAGAAAAATACTGGAGACATGCTTTATGTAAGTAATAAAGTTCGAAATGTCTTCAGGCAGAACTCTAACCTTACGACTCATCAGAAACTTCATATTATAAAGGAGCTTGATGAAGATAATGAATGTGAAACAACCTTATCCCATCACTCATCTCTTCCTTACCTTCCTAGATTTCATACTAGAATGAAAACGTATGCATGTAATCAGTGTGGGAGGGCCTTTGATTGGAACTCAGATCTTATTAAACATCAGAAGACTCATACTGGAGAAAAATTTTATAAATGTAATGAATGTGGCAAAGGTTTCTGCTACAAATCACTCTTTATTGGCCATCAGAGAATCCACACTGGAGAGAAACCTTTTGAATGTAATCACTGTGGACAGACTTTCACAGAAAGGTCCATTTTTACTAGATATCAGAGAATCCACACTGGAGAGAAACCTTATGAATGTAATCCATGTGGAAAGATTTCAGATATGATTTTACATCAGAGAGTCCACACTGGGAAGGAAGTCTACAATTATAATCAATATGAAAAGCCTTTCACAAAGAGTTCCAATCTTGCTGTACATCAGAGAATCCACACTGGAGAGAAAGCTTATGAATGTAATCAGTGTGGAAAGACTTTCCGAAAGAAGTGCCATCTTGCTGCCCATCAGAGAATCCACACTGGAGAGAAACCTTTCGAATGTAATCAGTGTGGAAAGACTTTCAAACAGAGCTCTAATCTTACTGTACATCAGAGAATCCACACTGGAGAGAAACCTTTTGCATGTAATAAATGTGGAAAGGCTTTCCGAACAAACTCCCATCTTGCTGCCCATCAGAGAATCCACACTGGAGAGAAACCTTATGAATGTAATCAGTGTGAAAAGGCTTTCAGAAAAAGCTCCAGTCTTGCTGCCCATCAGAGAATCCACACTGGAGAGAAACCTTTTGAATGTAATCAATGTGGAAAGGCTTTTACACAGAGGGCCAATTTTGCCACACATCAGAGAATTCACTCTGGAGAAAAACCTTATGAATGTAATCAATGTGGAAAGGCTTTCACGGTGAGGGGCAATCTTGCTGCACATCAGAAAATCCACACTGGAGAGAAACCTTTTGAATGTAATCAATGTGGAAAGGCTTTCAAATACAGCCCTAGTCTTGCTAGACATCAAAGAATCCACACTGGAGAGAAACCTTTTGAATGTAATCAATGTGGAAAGACTTTCAGATACAGCTCCAGTCTTGGTAAGCATCAGAGAATCCACACTGGAGAGAAATTTTACGAATGTGATCAGTGTGGAAAGGTTTTCACAAAGAGCTCCAGTCTTGCCAGACACCAAAGAATCCATACTGGAGAGAAACATTTTGAATGTAATCAATGTGGAAAGGCTTGCATACAAAGAGCCAATTTTGCTAAATCTGAGAGAATCCACACTGGAGAGAAACATTGTGAGTGTAATCAGTGTGGAGAGGATTTCAGATACAGCGCCAGTCTTACTGATCATGAGAAAATCCACAGTGTGGAGAAACTTTATGAATGTAATCAACATGGAAGGACTTTGACACGGAACTCCCATCTTTCTGTACATCACAATATCCACACTGGGGAGAAACCTCATGAATGTAATCAGTGCGGAAAGACTTTCCAAAAGAAATCCCAGCTTGCTGCCCATCAGAGAATCCACACTGGAGAGAAAGCTTATGAATGTGAACAATGTGGAAAGGCTTTCACAAAGAACTTCTATCTTGCTATACATCAGCGAATCCACACTGGAGAGAAACCTTTTGAATGTAATCAATGTGGAAAGGCTTTTACCCAGAAGGCCAATTTTGTCACACATCAGAGAATCCACACTGGAGAGAAACCTTATGAATGTAATCATTGTGGAAAGGCTTTCTCAGTGAAGGGCAATCTTGCTGCACATAAGAGAATCCACACTGCAGAGAAACCTTTTAAATGTAATCAATGTGGAAAGGCTTTCAAATATAATTCTAGTCTTGCTAGACATCAAAGAATCCACACTGCAGAGAAGTCTTTTGAATGTAATCAGTGTGGAAAGGCTTTCACACACAGGGCCAACTTTGCTAAACTGGAGAGAATCCACAGTGGAGAGAAACCTTATGAATGACAGTTTAAAAATTCAACAGACATAGTTTCTGGGTAATTAATCATTTTATTAATAATGCTAGCATTTTATTAATAAATGGGTCGGTGACACTCTCGAATACCAAAGACCCTTCATGGTCATGGGCTCACAGTTTATGCCCTTGAAAGAGTGGGTGTTCCTGACGATGGCAATCAACTCTGATTGGTTAACAAGTGATGAGAGAGAATGAATATTATAATGAGGGGCCAGAGGAATGTAACTTTGATTGATTATGTCATTTACTTCTAAGTTGTCCAGCCTTGGGCAACCTAATCAAACAAGTGATTCCCACCCAAACCTGTGTTTTAGCACCATGGGCTTTCCCACCTTAGATTAAATTCCTTTTAAAGTTGAGAGTGTCTTACCATGATTGAGGAGAAAGTTCACCCTTCAGAGACTGAGCTTTGAAATGAGGACTTTAGAAAAAGGGGGAACTTTGGATCTCTCCAAATCATTGGTTATTAATAATCATTTCCCTCAGAATGCTGTCAGTGTTGAAAGGATTTTACAGTGAAGGGCAATCTTGTTGTAATCAGAGAAACCACACTGCAGAGAAACCTTTT
>NW_020953953.1:374601-377320 GCF_900497805.2 Vombatus ursinus | reverse complement strand
GGCAATCTTGTTGTAATCAGAGAAACCACACTGCAGAGAAACCTTTTGAATGTAATCAATGTGGAAAGGCTTTCAAATACAGCCCTAGTCTTGCTAGACATTAAAGAATCCACACTGGAGAGAAACGTTATGAATGCAATCAATATGGAAAGGTTTTCACAAAGAGCTCCAGGCTTCCTGCACATCAGAGAATCCACATTAGAGGGAAACCTAATGAGTGTCATATACATGACAGAGCTTTTAGTTACCAATCTTAGCTTATTTAACTTAGGAGAATTCACAGTGGAGAGAAATCTTAGGAAAATAATCAATGTGCTTAAGCACCTCTTATTTCTCATCAGTAAATTCATATCATATAGAAATATTACCACTTATGAATGAGGAAAGGTATTCAAATGGAGTTCAGAACTTGTTCTGTATTAGAAAATTCATTCTCATGAGCAGCTCCATAAGGACTCAGTGTGGAAGGCTTTCAGCCAGAGGTCGTCTCTTACTTTATGAGAAGGTTCAGTGGGGAGAAGCCTTAGTTAGGAATGTGCACAAGGGGGATGTGTTTTCCTCTGGAAGAGGGTTATTAGTAGTCAACAATGTTCATACTGGAATAAAAGCATATAAAAGCAATAGATGTGGAAAGGGCTTTAACTAGAGCCCATACTTGACTGTCCATTGGATAAATCCTTCTGGAGATAAAACTTATGGATCTTTTTAACAAGGGAAGGTCTCTAGCTGTAGCACAGACTTCGTTAGACCTCTCAACAAAAGAGACCTCATTGAGTATCACAGACTTCACACTGTGCCTAAAACACAATAAATAATGAATTTTTCTCTGAAATCCTAATGTTTGTCATTACTGCTCAAAATTCGTGGCATTTAAATGCTATAATTTCTTCAGCCATTCCCCATTTAATTGGAACTTACTTTGTTTCCTGGCCACAAAAAGTCCTCATGTAGATATTTTGGTAACTGTTGGACATCTGTTTCTGTAATGCTTTCTTTAAGTAGCTAGGTGGCTCAAGGGGTGAAATGCTGTGCTTGGAACCACAAGACCTAAATTCCTTTTCAGTCTCTGGCACTAACTAACTGAATGGATGTCCTTGGGCAAGTCATGTAACCTATTCCTGCCTGAGTTTTTCCATCTGTAGAATGGAGCCAATAAGAGCACCTACCTCCCAAGTTTGAAACCAGAATTAAATGAGACTATTTGTAAAATACTTTGCAAGTATTAAATCAGTATGGCAATACTAATTTTTTTGGTGATGATCATTCCTTGGATCATAAGGCTCATAGTAAAGTCAGGAAACTGAAACATATGGGCAATTTAGTCGTTTTTCTTTAAATTCAAATTGATATTCAGAACAAAGTAGAGGAAGACACTAATTGTAATGGATAGGGCACTGGGTTTAGAATCAGGGAAAATGAGTTCAGATCCTGACTTGGATGCTCCCTAGCTGTATAACTGTGGGCAAGGAACACCCTCCCTGTGCCTCACTTTACTTATCTCTAAAATGAGGAGGTTGGACTCAGTGGCTTCTGTGGGCCCATTCCAACACTAAATATATGTTTTCATCAAAAGTGCATTCATATGTCTCTTTCCCATAGCCTCTTTCAGTATTCCACGAAGCAGATGTAACAGGACCAAATCTGAAACTACACCAGAAATTGGTAGTCATCTAAACTATTTTATTCTACTTAAAAATAAGGATCTTGGGAAACTGATCAGATGTGTAATATACAAAAGAAAATGAGCATAGTAACCTTGTCTTTAATCAATCCAAAGACCTCAACTATAGGGCCGGTACTTACTAACCATTATGAAATGCTGGAAACACTGGAAATTAGTCTGGTAGAAAACAGAAATGGACCAGCCTCTTACACTATCAACCAAGATCAGGTCCCAATGAATACATGACTTAGATATAAAACACCATTTCAAACAAATTAGAGGAACGATGAAGAGATACTGTCATGGATAGTGGAAGAGTTCATCTCCATGGAATAGAGAGGAACACAGAAAATAAAATGGGCAATTTTCATCACATTAAAAACATCTAAAATTTAAAGGGAAGCAATTAACTGGGAAATGGATTTATAGCAGGTTTTCCTCACAAAGGCCTCTTGTGTAAGCTATGTAAAGAACAGATACTGGTTATATTCAAGAATGTAAAGGAAGGATGCAGTAGACATATGGTCAGAAGCTATGTGCAGGCAGTTTTGAAACGAAGAATTGCAAATCACTTTTTTTGTGAAAAAAAATTCTATCCATAATTTCTAATGCAAATCACAAAAATTAGAAAGATTTTCAGATTGATAAAAGTGATAAAATGAGAATCATAGATATAGGGAATTTGTTTTTCTTGACTGTGTATTTGTTATAAGAGTTTTGTATTTTTTTTTTTTGACACCTGAGAGAGGGCGGATCCATGAGGGAGAAAATAAATATGACTAAAAAAAAAAACCCAAAAAACAAAAAACAACTCAAGCAAAAATGTTCCAAATCAATAAGTAGGTAAATGCAAATTAAATGAATTCTCAGGCTCCACCTCACCCCTATGCATTTGACAAAGTTTACAAGAAAAAAATTTGAGGAGTTGAAGAGCTGTGGGAAAATAAGACACATTAATTATTTTGCTGTTTGTAAAGCTGTGAAATTCCCCCCTCCCCCACCATATGCACACACACACACACACACACACACACACACACACACACACACACACAC
>NW_020953953.1:357892-374591 GCF_900497805.2 Vombatus ursinus | reverse complement strand
CACACACACACACACACACACACACACACACACACACACACACACACCACTGTATTGGGTATACTCTTTGACTCAGTGATACCACTAGAGGGTATATTTCCTTAAAGGAAAAGGAACCAAGTATACAAAAATATTGATACCAGCTTGTTTTGTTATGTCAAAGAACTGGAAAGTAAGATGTGATGTTCCACAATAAGGCAACAGGTGAACAAATTTTGGTATGTGAATGTTACGGAGCAATCATATGCTATAAAACAGGCAATTTCAGTGAAAATCAGGAAGAGTAGTATTGACTGATGCAGACTACAGGGAGTAATTGATAACAATAACAACATTGTGAAGGCCAACAGCTTGGCAAGGTGTTACACCTTGTGTAATAATCGATCACTATACCAGAAAATTATCAGGATCTGTGCAAGTTGCCTCCCAACCAAGAGGTGATGGATACAAGATGTATAATAAAAAGTATATTTTGGGAAATGGACAGTGTGGCAATTTCTTTTCCTTGACTATGTGCTTTCACCATAAATATTTTGTTGGTTTTTTTCAATTTGGGATAGGAAAGGATAGCAGTGGGAAGTGAACTAGGAATAGGATTTCCCTTCTGTTACCCTCCTAACCCCAAAATAATAATGACGGAAATTGATGGATTGTAATAATACATGCAATAGAACAAAAGGAATGAAAACAGTTTTGAAAGTGCCATCTTGAATTTTTATTACCCAAAAATAAAGTCAAACTATGCATATTAGAACTTGTTTTATGTACAGCAATTCTCTTTTTCTGTTTTATGATGTACATAAAATGTTCGTTTTCACATTTGTGAATTTCAAAATTAAAAAAATCAAATATTGGTGGTTTTCTTTTTGTCATTTTCACCAGTTGTTAAAACAATCCTCCCCCTTCTTCCCCTTCAAATTATTTTGGTTTTTCATTTATTTCATTTTTCTGTGCCTTTTCCTTGAAAGGATTTTCCGCTATTTCTCTTGTTTATCTTTTGTTTTTGACTACCCTTTTATTTTTGGATTCATGACACACTGAATTGGTCTTACTTTATTCTCTGTATTTCTTGTGGCACTAATAATTTTGAAGCATTTGTTTTGGCTTTCCTCTTTAAAAGAGATTCTGATATTGCCTAGGAGATATTTTCCTTGCCCCCCTCCTTTTTCTGTTATTCTTCACTCAGAAATATGAGTTCTTGCAAGTGATAGAGAGTATACCATCCCATTGTAGGGATCTTTCTATTCCTTTATTATTTAGTTCATTATTGACTGTTTCCCTCCTCATGGTCATCTTTCCCATTTACTTTGACATCTCTTCCCTGGGTCCATGCCCTTCTACTTTTCTGGGTGTCAGTTCCTCCCAGAAGCTCTGGTTTCCTTTTCCCTCAGACAGTATAAGTGACCTCTCTAAGCAGCAAATCCCTGAAGAGAATAGCCATTTTGAGTTCCTAATCTCCCATCACAAGATATTGCTTATTCCATAGTTGCATTTATCAGTGGTACCCCCTCCAAATATTGAAAGAAGATTCCCTCCTTTTCTTTCTCCCATTTTCAATTCCACCCTTTTCCTCTTCATCCATTCTCCTGTAGGTTCTCATTCCTAGGAGACTACAGGAGTAAATTACCTTTCAATATTAGCCTTTAACTTGATTAAGGTACATCACATACTCCCCTCTATGAATTTTTTCCCTTCTTTTTAAGCCTCCTCTCATTCTGTAATTTAATTCCACAAATAAAATCTATTCATCTGGAGAATGGTGTGAAGATTAGTCTATGATCTTTCAAGCCTATTTTTTCCACTATCACTTCTTTTTGACATTTGCTTTCATCTTTCTCTCCACATGTACATTAAGAAACAATTCTCAAGCATTACTTTTTTGTTTTGTTGTTTTTGTTGTCTTTGGTTGTTCTGTGTGGTATACTTCTGTTGCCTCAGTGATTTGAAAAGCAAGTAATTTATCCCAGTCTGGTTTTCTTTCTTAGTATGTTTTGAATGCCCCTTTCTTATTGGATGTCCATCTTTTTTCATTTATATTTAGGCTCACATTTGTAGAGTAGGTCATTTTGAGATTCATCTGGAGTTCCTTTTCTCTTTTTTTAAAAAATATTTATTCTTTTGATGTGACATCAAAATTCCTAACTCCTGTGAGATCTCCCAAATTCTCCTCCAAGCAATTTAACACCTCAAAACAAATTCTGGAGTGGCAGAATGGTCGAAAGGCCAGAGTAAAACATTTTTCCAGCCCAAGACAACTTAGAAGGTTTGAGAAAAGGTCTGTTGCACTGGGGTGAGAGTGGAGCGCAGTCTAGCTCAGGATGTACTAGTACACGCTGCACCATAGGAAACCAGGAATGAGCATTGGGGGTAACTGAATCAGCAGTGGTGGCTTCTGGAGCTCTCATCCCACAGATGGTAGGGGGGATTGGACACTGATCAGAAGGAGATTACAGGGGTCCCTTTGCTGGCACTGGATGTAGGACTCTGTTGCATTGATCACATGTGGATTGAGATTGCAGTGCTGGGTCATAGTCCCAGGGCATGGAGGAGCAGTAGCACATGAAAGCTTACAGCTGCAGGAGAGTGGGGACCCCGAGGACAGAAAATAGGGTTTGTGGCTGCTCACAGACCAGAGCACAGGTGAGGAGAGTAGTAAACACATCTCTCCTTAAATCATACCACCTTGAAAGAACTGAAACCTTACAGAACCCCAAAATTAATTGCAAACAACTGCATGAAAAACCTAAAGCTTGACACCGTGCACCCTCCACCCCAGAAGCAGAGCCCAACTTTAATAGAAAGTTAAAAGCCAAGAAACAGACTGAGAAAATGAGGAAACAACAACAACAAAATCTTGACCATCAAAAGTTAATTTGGTGACAGGGGAGATCAAAACAAACTAGGAAAAAGGCAACAAAGTCACAACTGCTACATCAAAGAATTAAGTGAATTGATCCCAGGCCAAAAAAAAAAAAATTCCTGCAAGAGTTTAGAAAGGATTTTAAAAATCATGTAAGAGGTAGAGGAAAAATTGGGAAAAGAAATTATAATGATGCAAAAAAAAAAATCCTAACAAGAGTCAACAGCTTGGTAAAGGAGGTACAAAAAAATACTAAAGAAAATAACATCTTAAAAAACAGAATACACCAAATGGTAAAGGGGGCACCAAAATCTAGTGAAGAGAAGAATGCCTTAAAAAGCACAATTGGCCAAATGGAAAAAAGATACACAAAAATTCACCAAAGAGAAGAGCTCCTTAAAAAGTAGAATTGGCCAAATGAAAAAGAAGGTACAAAAGCTCACTGAAGAAAATAATTCTTTAAAAAATTAGACTTGGGCAAGTGGAAGCTAATGACTCCATGAAACATCAAGAAGCAATAAAAAAATCAAATTAATGAAAAGAAGTAGGAAAAAATGTGAAACATCTCTTTGGAAAAACAACTGACTTGGAAAATAGATTGAGAAGAGATAAGAAGGGGCAGCTAGGCGGTGCAGTCAATAGAGCACTGGCCCTGGAGTCAGGAGGACCTGAGTTCAAATCCGGCCTGAGAGGAGATAACAGTTACTGGACTACCTGAAAACCATGATTAAAAAAAAATCCTAGACATCATCTTTCAAGAACTTATGAAGGAAAACTGCCCTGATATTCTAGAACCAGAGGGTAAAATGGAAATTGAAAGAATCCACCAATCATCTCATGGAGATCTCAAAATGAAAACTTCCAAGAATATTATAGTCAAATTTCAGAGCTCTCAGATCAAGAAGAAAATATTGCAAGCAGCCAGAAAGAAATAATTTAAATTTTGTGAAGCCATAGTCAGGATAACACAAGATTTAGCTGCTTCCACATTAAAGTATCAGAGGGCTTGGAATATGATATTCCAGAGGACAAAGAAGCTAGTATTACAATCAAGAATTACCTACCCAGCAAAACTGAGTATAATCATGGGGGGGAATGGGGGGGGAAATGTATTTTCAATGAAATAGAGGACTTTCAAGCATTGCTGACGAGAAGACCAGAGCTGGATAGGAAATCTGACTTTCAAATACAAGACTCAAGAGAAGCACAAAAAGGTAGCCAGGAAAGAGAAATCATAAAGAATTCAATAAGGTTAAGCTGTTTATATTCCTACCTGGGAAGATGATACTTGTAACTCCTAAGAATTTTCTCATTATTAGGGCAATTAGAAGAAGTATACATAGACAGAGGGCATGGGTGTGAATTGAATATGATGAGATGGTTATCTAAAGAAAAGAATAAAATTAAGGGTGAGAAAGAGGAATGCACCGAGAGAAGGGGAAAGAGAGAGAGGTAGAATTGGCTAAATTATCTCACAAAAAAAAAAGAAGTGTGAAAAAGCTTTTATAGGGTAAGGGGGAAGGTTGGGATGTGGGAGGAGTACATGAACCTTAGTCTCATCAGAATTGACTCAAAGAAGGAGCAACGTACACATTCAGTTTGGTATATAAATCTATCTTACCCTATGGGAAAGTAAGAGCGGAAGGAGATAAGAGAAGGTGGGGGTGGGGGGGACCAAAGGGTGGGTGGATTGTGAGAGTCAATAGTCAGAAACAAAACACTTTTGAGGAGAGACAGTTTGAAAGCAGAGAAAGTAGGATAAATGGGGGAAATATTATGGAGGGAAATAGCAATCATAACTGAAAAAATTGTTACAGCAAGTTTCTTTGATAATGGCTTCATTTCTCAGATACATGGAGAACTGAGTCAAATTTATCAAAACAAGAACCATTCCCCAATTGATGAGTGGTCAAAGGATATGAACAGGCAGTTTTCAGACAAAGAAATCAAAGGTATTTATAGTCATATAAAAAATTCTCTAAGTCACTATTGATTAAGGAAATGCAAATGTTAACGACTCGGAGGTATCACTCCACACCTATCAGATTGGCTAATATGACAGAAAAGGAAAATGACAAATGTTGGAGAGGATGTGGGAAAATTGAGACACTGGAGTTGTGAACTGATTCAACCATTCTGTAGAGCAATTTGGAATAATGCTCAAAGGGCTATAAAACACTGCATAACTTTTGACCCAGCAATAGCACTACTAGGTCTATATCCAAAAGAGATAGTAAACAAAAAGGAAAAGGACATATATTTACAAAAATGCTTATAGCAGTTCCTTTAGTGGTGGCAAAGAATTGGAAATTGAGGGGATACCCATCAATTGGGGAATGGCTGACCAAGTTATGGTATATGATTATGACGGAATATATTGTGCTATAAGAAATGACGAGCAGGCAGATTTCAGAAAAACCTGGAAAGATTCATGTGAACTGAAGTAAAGAGAAATGAGCAGAACCAGAATAATATACACAGTAACAGTAATATTGTATGATGATCAGCTGCAAATGACTTAGCTATTCTCAGCAATACAATTATCCCAGACAATTCTGAAGGACTTATGATGAAAAAGAAATACCATCCTTCTCCAGAGAAAGAACTATTGAAATCTGAATACAAGTAGAAACATTTTTTTACTTTATTTTTCTTTGGGTTTTGTTTTTTTGGTCTGTTTTCTTTCACAGCATGACTACTATGGAAATATGTTTTGCATGTCTGTACGTGTATAATCTATGCCAAATTGCTTGCCTTCTCAACGAGGGGGGAGAGGTGGGAAGGAGATAATTGGGAACCCAAAGTTTTAAGAAGCATATGTTAAAAAGTATTTTTACAGGTAATTAGGAGAATGCGTTAAATAAATTTAAAACAAAACAAAAACAAATGGAAGGACCAAATCACATACCCTCCCAAAGTGACTAGTGCTCCTGTCCAACCATGGCAGTTTAATCTCTGTTAACGATTGCCTTTTTTTTCTTTTTCTTTTTGCTGTCATTGCCAATTTTATGGGTATGGGTTAGAAATTTTAACTTGCATTATTCCTATGAGAGATTTGGGACATTTTTTCATATGGTTGTTGGTGTTTTGGAATTCTTTCTTTGAGAACTGACTCTTCATGTCCTTCAACTTTGTCTGTTGGAGAATATCTCTCATCCTTATGTATTTTAATCTTTTTAATGTATCTTGAATATCAGACTTTTGTCACAGAAATTTACTACAAAGATTTTTTTCTGGGGCAGCTAGGTGGTGCAGTGGATAAAGCACGGGCCCTGGATTCAGGAGAACCTGAGTTCAAATCCAGTCTCAGACCAAACACTTTGCACTTACTAGCTGTGTGACCCTGGGCAAGTCACTTAACCCCAGTTGCCTAACCAAAAAAAAAAAAAAGATTTTTTCTGTTGTCACATTTTCTCCTAATATCCTTGCCCTAAGGAACAATATAATAAAAAGAAGGAAAGTAACTAGCACCCATGTTTTTGTCACAGAAACTATTTGTATTCCACTGCTCCCATTTCTTCAATTCACCCAGACTTTGACGGGCATTCTCCACAAAATGGGATTGGTTCCAATTAGTGATGACATGTCATTGACACATAAACAATTCAGACAAACCCAGGCCAGAATGACCATCATATTATTTACACCAGTAACAACTTTAGGAAATTACTTCACTTCAAGGTATCCCAAATATGGGTAGTTTCGTCACATACTTCCAAGGCCAAAACCTACTAGTAGCAATATAGGCATTTTCTTCAAATGTTTCTCATAGAAAATTTGGAACACACTAATAATCACTTGTGCTCCACTGTTCAGGACAGCAATGCAATCTACATTCTCAATTTTTATGGTCACCTTTGTGCAGTGTCTTATTAGAACAGCTGGAAAAGTGCCAGTGGTAATTGCTGGTGAGGTCTTTGTCAGTGCTGGATAGGAAGGGGGGTAACCAGCTCAATTTCCTTTTCTGTGCTAAGGCTTTTCCTGCAGCCCTCAGCTTCTGTAGTACCAAGCTCCCATTCTGTCCACGAGACTATTAGCTGGTGTGTTAGAATCAATATCCCAATAAGATTATCAATTATTACTTTGATAAGCTAAGTTAGAATTTAGGTGAGATGAATATACATTGCTATAGAAAAATACACTCACAGTATTAAGTTAGATAGTAAGAGAATTTGTTAGTAGCCAAGTTCCTTTTTTTTTTTTTTCTAGCAGCACGGGTAAGTTCCTGGTTTTTTTGCACAGCTTAGTGGCTATGGAGCTAAGGCTGATAGAGCCCCCCTTGCTTCCCTACTCTGAGTTACTCTCTGTGGTTAGCTAAGCTAGCCCTCTAGACCACATGTACTGCAGTTGTACAGCTTTCAAACTAAAGCAATCGCTCCCAAATAGCAGGATGATGGATGTAGCGTCCTGCCCAATAGAATAATGAATCTAGCACGTGTCCCACCCTAGATACGCCCCTGACATGTCCGTGCCCCAAATTTTGGCAATAATAAGTTACACCCAGACTATTCCAGGATGTACTCCGCTCAACCACAGGTCAAGGGATTTGCCTCATCCAATTGAATTATGTTCAAAATAATTTTTAAGGTGCCTGTAACTTATCATTCCACTTGCCTAATATAAAAATAAGCTCTGTGAATTATTCCTTTATCTGTGACTGCTGAGGAATCAAATTACCTGATTCGTTGGTAACTGCTAGCCTTGCAAATAAATCATTGAGCTCAGAACTTAGAGCCTTAGACTTTCTGTTTCAGATAATAAATCAATAGACATGTAGTGGTTTTCTTCACCATTGTAACACAGATCATACCCATATAATTCTGGATGCATGCCAATTGCTCATGGTTTCCATTCAATCTCTTCAGGAATTTTATTTTCTTTTTGATTTAAATGTTTTATTGATGTCTTTGTTATTGACCTCACCGTAGTTTTCCTTACTACCTTTCCTCTTCCCAGAGAGCCATCCTATGTAACAAATAGTCTCTTAAGGACAAAAATGCAATACATTGAAAAAGTCTGAAAATAGCTTTATTGGGCAAGAAGTGTGGACCTCTCACCTCTGTAAAGAGGTAGGGTGGGAGTGTCTTCTCATGTATCTTTTGAGCCACGTATGTTCTGTATAATATACAACATTCACCTTTTAAAGATAGATTTTATTTTATTTCCATTTAGGAATTCTCTTCCTTCTATGTACCCTCCCAAACTCATTGAAGGCAAGGGGGAAAACAAAACAAAACAAAACTTACAAATATACATAGTCAAGTGAAACAAATTCCTGGATAAGCCATGTCCACAAAAATACAATGTGCTTCACTCCTCACTCTTGAGTGCAACATTTCTGTATCTCGATTTGGATAGCATGTGGCCTTTTCATGAGATCTCTACAATTGTTATTGGTCACGGTGTTGATCAGAATTCTTAAGTCTTCCAAAATTGTTTTTGCAACATTGTTTTTATTATATAAATTGTGACTTTTCACATGACTGTATTCCTGATGAAGGAGGAACCCAGATAAAGTACTAAATACAAGAAGGCATGGTTTTAAAAAAAATCTCCCCAAGAGTCAAAAGGAAATGGATAATTAAGAGAAATGAGGAACTTAATCAAAGGTCAGATTGTGGTGTGTGACTAGATCTTATCATTATATTTCTGAATCCAACCTGAATATGCCTAAATTATAAGATGCCAAGGGTTGACTGGAAATCATGGAGATCACCATGTAAATAGCTTGTGCATAAGGCAGGGGAGATTATATTCCCTTGAATTGTATTTCAATGCAATACAAGTATAAAGATCATCTTGTATTTTTGAAGCCATTATTATGTTAGAAGAGAAAGAATTTCAGGTACAGAAAATGTTTTGAAAGCCTAATTAATGGTGCTTGGTGACTAATGGTTCTAAAGGTACCAAGAAAAGGAAGCCAAAGTTCTCAAACTGCTGCATATTCAAAAAAGAAATATATTTTTGTATTCCAATCTACATTTATGACCTAAGTCAGGCAAATAAACCTGGCTTATTTCTTTAAAAATTTATGCAGCCTATTTTGCACTGTGGTTTCAATGTGCAAAAATTTGTACAATGGCTTATCCCCAAATATGCCTTAAATACAAAATTTTTTTTATAGTTCTTTACCAAATAAATATGTAATATAAATGTAAGCAAACTGCTGTTTTGTGTATTTATGTACTACAAAGTAAAATGAACATATTTGTTGGAGTTTGTATTTGCACACTCAAGTTGAGAATTAAAATTGAAATAAACCTAGAATATTTTAAATAAAAAAAGAAAGAAGATCCAGAGAGAGGCAGGTGGAGGTAGGTGTCTTCCTAGGGCATTTGACATTAATGTGGAGAACTGGATCCCACAGCCACAGAGGGGAGGGCAAGTCTAAAGGTGTGTAGAGAGGGAAGAAAGCATTGGTCTCCTTTTCAGAGAACAAAGCGCACAGGGCTGGTAGCCTGACAAAAAGAGAAGGAAAGGGTAAGAGAGCTTTGGGATGGAAAACCTTCCATTTAATGAGGTTCTTCCACTGCTGCTCCACCTACCAGCACCTTCATATTTAGAAGGCAGGCTTCTGTTGCAACACTGAGCTAGGCTGGGTTGGTTCTAAAGCCCTGAACAACTCAATCCCAGTATGATTCCGAACATAGTACCAATGACAGAAATGGCAGATAAAAACCCTCATTTTGAAAGCTATTGGTAGAGCTAAGGTGACTATGTGACCAAGGCTTAGGGAGCAAGTATGCCAGATATTGAGAGAATTTATACCCATGTGTGTCTGGAGCCATTGCCAATAGATGAGTGATAAAAGGATAGGAAGTTTTCCAAAGTTCTGACAACAATAAATGCCACATGAAGACAAGATCCAAAGCACTGATAATGAAAGAAAGTCATGTGAAAATAATTTTGACATTTCTTGTCATGCCTTCACAATTTAGTGAAAATGACAAAAAGAAAACCATCAATATTTGATTTTTTTTAAAATCTGAAATTCATGAGTGTGAAATAAAATGAACATTTTATATACACCATAAAAAAGAAAAAGAGGATTATACATGAAACAAATTCTAATATGCATAACATGGCTTTTTTTTTTTGAGTAATATAAAAATTCAACATGGCATTTTCAAATCTATTCTCATTCCTCTTGGCTTTCCTTCTATTCTATTGCATATTGCAATCATTATTATTATATCATTATGTATTATTATAATTCATCAGTTTCCTTCTTTATTATTTTGGGGTTTGGAGGGTGAGGGGAAGGAAATCCTATTTCTGGTCCACCTTCCACTGCTATCCTCTCCTACCCCAAATTGAAAAAAAAAATCAACGAACAAAATATTTGTAGTGACTGGAAAATAAGATATACAGGCAATGGGATATAGAAATCTATCCTGCCTTACAGGAAAATAGAAGAGGAAGGGGATAAAAGGAGGGCAGGGAGATGGAAGGGAGGGCAGATTGGGGAAAAGGGTATTCAGAATGCGCGCTGTCTTGGGGTTAGGGGAGGGATGAGATGGAGAGAAAATCTGGAACTCAAAATCTTGTGGAAGTGAATGTTGAAAACTAAAAATAAATAAATTAGTGAATCTTAAAAAATTAAAAAATAAATAAAAATAAAAATAAACATAAACAAAATATTTGTAGTGAAAGCACATAGTCAAGGAATAGAAATTGCCACACTGTCCATTTCCCAAAATGTATTTTTTGTTCTATATCTTGTTTCCATCACTTCTAGGTTAGGAGGTAGGTTGCAGAAATCCTGGTAAGTTCCTGATGTAGTGGTTGATTATTACAAAAATAAGTGTGACATCTTGCCAAGTTGCTGGCCTTCATACTGTTGTTATTGTTATCAATTACTCCCTGTAGTCTGCATTAGTCTGTATTGCTCTTCCCTGGTTTTCACTGAAATTGACTGTTTTGTGGCATATTATTACTCTATAACATTCACATACCAAAA
The DNA here is from genome assembly GCF_900497805.2 of Vombatus ursinus. Taxonomy (NCBI): domain Eukaryota; kingdom Metazoa; phylum Chordata; class Mammalia; order Diprotodontia; family Vombatidae; genus Vombatus; species Vombatus ursinus. The sequence goes on along the minus strand of NW_020953953.1, from coordinate 363,771 downwards.
TTTGTTCACCTGTTGTCTTATTGTAGGACATCACATCTTACTTTCCAGCTCTTTGGGAAAGAGGAACTTTCCTACCAAAAAAGGAGCTGCTATCAATATTTTTGTACACTTGGGTCCTTCTCCTTTAAGGGAATATGGCCTCTAGTAGTATCATTGGGTTAAAGAATATACTCAATTTCTAAATTTCACAGCTTCACCAACAGTAAATTAATGTGTCTACTTTCCCATAGCCCTTCTACACGTCTTATTTTTTTTCTTGTCTTTGTCGAATGCATGGGGGTGAGGTAGAGCCTCAGAGTTGGTTTAGTTTGCATTAGTCTAATTATTGATTTGGAGCAGTTTTGCTCAAACTTTTTTAAAATGATATTTAATGATATTTTTCTCCCCTGCTGATCTGCCCTCTCTCAGATAAACAAGGAAGAAAAAAACAATTGTGTAACAAATACACAATTGAAGAAAAAAATTTCCTACAATATTTAGTAATGCTCATTTTCTTATCACCCTTACCAATCTGAAAATCTTTCTAATTATTAGTGATTTGGATTAGTGATTATAGATGTAGAGTATTTTTTTCCCACATAGTGGTAGATAATTTACATTTCTTTCCTTTCAAATTGTTTGTTCATAGTTTTTGACCATGTCTATTGTATCCACTCTTTATATACTCACCACATTTTTTGGGAGAAGCCAGCCAGGTCTAGTGAGATCTTAAACCCCAGGGCTGACAGCTTTCCAGAAAAACTCCCCTTTCACTAAGGGACTTTTTCATGAAAGATTGCCTCCACAGGTTAGACTCCTGTTCTCAATTCCTATTTCTTCTGAGCTAGGGTAAGGTTTAGTTTGAGATTGTTTGCCCCAGGGATTGGGGTGGTTTAGGATTAGGATTAAGTTTTAGTTTTCTTTTCAAGTTTTCTCTTAGGCATTGTGAAGGAATATGTGTTCCAGTAGTGGTAACATACCTGTGGGTTTCCCCTTGAATAAGCTTTTGGTAGCATGAGACCAGGGGTTGCCCATGACAGCTAAGAGAATGACTAAGAAGCTCTCTATTGAGTTTTGTGACATCTGACATAAATCTGTAGGAAACTCAAATGGTAATGTGTTTTGGCTAAGCTGGCTCCTATTATTACAAACTGAAAAAAATTAAAGCTAGTGAGCATGTGTTTGTCTTATCGTTTTGTCTGCATTTTTGTTTCTTTGTAAAATGTTGGAAAATCTTTGTCTCATGATGTGTTTAGTGTTGTTTGTTGATTCTGTTTCCTTGGAAGATTTCTAAAGGGAAAATGCAGCCAGCCACCAAAAAAACCCAAAAACCCCCCAAAAAATAACAACTGCTAAAAAGCTGCATCCAAAGAGTTTAGTACACTGGGAAAGATTTATGAAGTTTCATACTTGAAGCAGTCATTCCAGTAAGCCGGGCTCAGTCCCACTTTAGGCTTTCAATGGGAGATTAAGTTAAAAAAAATACCGCTAAAACATCTTAATCGATTTTGGAGGTTTGGAGATTAATCATTTAAGATTACAAAGGAGAACTCCTGAGACTTTGGGTAATTCCAAGAATTTATCCCCTTCTGAAATATCTTTGTGGGTTTTGGGGCACCACTCTGTAGAATTTAAGGAAAAATCAGAATGATATTCTGTGAAAGTTTCAGGAGTAAAACATAACTTGGATAATTTTTTCCCCCTGAAGATTGATAGCCCTATTGTCTTAATGTAGTGAAGGAAGCCTGCTACTTTGAAAGAAATGCCAGAGTGAAGAAGAAAAAAAAAAGGTATGTGGTTTCCTTTTTACAGCTGCCTCTTGTTAATCTTTCCTTGACCATGAAAAGAGAAAAAATTGTTTAGATATACCCCTTCTGACCTCTATCCCAGATCAGTAATCTCCTGAGCCTCATCCCAACTCACAGATTCCCCTCTGACTCCTATCTCAACTCAGAAACCCATGATTCTCCCAGCTCAGAAACTCTCTCCCCTCTGACCCTATTAACCCCTCTCATCTCAGATCAGGTTCCCAAAAGAGGGGGGTGAAAAAGTGCTAGAAAAATGCAAGGAAACAAGTTACATTCTAGTTTTGAAAATTCATTAGCTTTGTGATCTTAAGCAAGTTATCTTCTGTGTTTGCCTCAGTTTCCTGATCTGTAAAGATGAGAATAATGATGGTACCCACCTCTCAGGATTGCTGTAAGGATCAAATAATATGACTGTGACCTGCTTAACACAGTGAATGGCATATGGTAAGCACTACATAAGTGATTAATATTGTTATTTCTTTAATTGATATAATTTTTCCTATATTTTGATGTAAAACAGATGACAATAATGATGAGGATTATAATAGTTTAGTATAATAAAGAATGAGTAACTGTTAGGGAAACATGAAGAAGTTAATAGTATTCAAGCCCTAAGTTGTGATTAGTGAAATTTTGCTATTTAAGGTAAAAACTCTAGGGACTATAATTTACTATTGTTTTGAGTTTGGTTACAGGGATGGTTGTCTGGATTGCCATGAAGTCAATAGTAGAAAATGGCATGTGCTGCAGTCTGATAACATGGTGGATGCCTGTCCCTGGAAAAAGTTGAGGGAATGACCTTAGCATGGACTCCAGAAGGATCCTCTTGACTCAGTTTCCCCATCATGCTATTTCCTTTCTGAACAGGAAATTTTCCCACCTGACTAATCCTAAGCCTGGCTTTTGATACCCTGTGACTACATGATTGGCAATCTGATAACTCATGTGTAAAATCAAACAGCTAAGGAACTTTTCCCCCTGTTATGGTATTTATTAGGTCAGTCCGTGCCCTTCAGGGGATGAGTCTTGACATTGTTCTATGTCCCTCCTTTACCATTCATAGCAAATTTCTACAATCACGGCAGGTGAGCAACAGACATTTTGTAAGTACAATGCTAAATCTGTTAATATATTGATACTGAAACATCTCTGAGTTACTATAACAGGATGCAAGTATGAAAAATTTTACAATTTTAATTTGATTTTGTGATCAAGTTATAATATAAGAATGATATCCTCCAAAAGGAGAGAATTAAAGTATTAAGACAAAAGTGTAATGTAAAAGTTTCCTAATTAAATGGTGTTGTATATTTTGAGAAAGCAGTGGGATTATATTGTTTTCTCTAAGAATTATACATATTTATATGATTGACTTCAGAGTTTATCTAGCATGGAAATTTAGGCTTTGAGTATGTTTTAGTATTAAGTTCTCAAAATTGGATTAAGGATTTTACATATAAAATTGTACTGATAATTGTAAAGAAAGTGAAATTCCCCCCCATTTTGAAGTATCTATCTGATAACTTTAAGAGAGAAGAATTCATTTTACAGTTAGACCTTCATGAATGTTTTTTTGGAATCTTATATCAGGTACAGGATTTAAGGAAAGGTAGAAACAGTAAATAGTATATTAAAAAACTGAAATCCTCTGAAGTTTAAAACTAGAGAACCAAATTTAATAGATTGTATTAAACTGTATTGCATCTTAGTACAGGCAGATTTTAGTAGAATTATCTAGGGATCTCTACAAGTGATTTGGAACCAGAGAAGCAGAGCCCACTTCAGTTGCCCAGATAATGAGCCCTGAGAATGCCCAAAAGAAGAAATTCAGGGACCAGATGACTCCAGGTGATATCTGGGACTCAAAATGTGCTGATTAAATGGATATCGGTAGGAGGTTACTAAGATATAAGAAGACTTTGTGCTAGTTGATATTGATGATAATTATTGTATTGCTTTGGTCTTTTGTTTCATAGTGTTTATGTTTTAAGTTTTCTTGGTTACCTTGGAGATATGTGAATCTCCTCAAAAATGTCCACTGTAAGCCTCTTAGTAGCTTGATTTATAACTTATACTCCTGATTACCAACATATGAAAAACCTTATAGAATTGGCTTATAAATAAGTGACTGATGAATTAAATTGAAGGGGGGAACTGAGGAAATTGAGATTAGGACAGCAAGGGTAGTGAGAATTGAGTAAAACACACTGACTCCATCTCATGATTCCATTCTGGAGCTAGCTCAGTTCCCCTTCTGTTCAATTTCTGTCGTATATGAAAACATTATTTAATTGTGGGAATTGTGAGAAAATTTTATTTTCTTGTTTGACCCTAGCCCTACACGGCTGGGAAACTGGAAGACCCCTACCTATTGCTTAGAGACCCTTCACTAAAGACTTAGATTATGCTGACCAGAAACCTGGCTAGACACAAAGATTGATGCAAGGAGTCTTCTCACAATTATACATCTCAAGCAACCCTGATGTGGTATCTGAAAACTGGCCTTATGCTGATCAAACATTTTATTGTTTACATGTTCCTTTGATCATTCACAGACAATTGGGGGTGGAGGGAGTGGAACACTTCCTTTTCTGATTTCAGGGAATTGCACCTAATTTCTGATTTCAGGGAATTTTCCCCCTCCCAACTTGAAAAGTCCCTAATCTCTCATCCAATTAGAATCAGACCACCTAATATTGTATTGTTTCCTTTTAATTAATTGACTATATTTGATTAATTGTTTTTAATGTATAAAAGTCTATTTCCCACAGTATTTGGGGTCCAGGCCTATGGTGAACAGATCTGGTCCCGATTTGTTAGGCAATTGGCATGCATTGCTTAATAAGTCAAAGCGCTCAGAAGTTCGAACCTTTGCTTCTTCAGTAATTAATTCTTTCACACGCCACACTACACTGTTTACATTCAAAAGGTTTCTCTCCAGTGTGGATTCTTTGATGTTAAGCAAGACTCTTTGTTAAGCCCTTTCCATGTTGATCATATTAATAAAATTTCTTCCAAGTGTGGATTCTCTGATGTGCAGGAAGACTGGATCTAATTCTGAAAGTCTTTCCACACTAACTGCATTCAAAAGGTGTCTTGCAAGTGTGGATTTTCTGATGGGCAACAAGATTGCCCTTCCATGTGACAGCCTTTCCACACTGATTTCTGTTCAGTGTGGATTCTCTGATGGGCACCAAGACCAGAGCTCTTTTGCTTTGCCACACTGATTACATTCATAAGTTTTCTCCTCAGTGTGGACACTCCCATGTACATCAAGACTGCGGATGATTCTGAAAGTCTTTCCACACTGATTATATTCCTAAAATTTCTCTTCAGTGTGGATTCTCTGATGGACATCAAGATGGTAGCTCCTTGTGAAAGCCTTTCCACACGGATTACATTTATAAGATTTCTTGCCACTGCGGACACTCTTCTGTTAAATAAGCTAAAAACAGTAATGAAAAGCTCTGCCACATTCATGACACTCATGAAGTTTCTCTCCAATGTGGATTCTCTGATGTGCAGCAAACCTGGAGCTCTTTGTGAAAACCTTTCCACATTAATTACATTCATGAGGTTTTTCTCCAGTGTGGATCCTCTGATGTTTAGCAAGACTAGAGCGGATTCTGAAAGTCTTTCCACATTGCATACATTCAAAAGGTTTCTCTCCAGTGTGGATTTTCTGATGTGCAGCAAGATTACCCCGTCGTGTAAAAGCTTTTCCACATTGGTTACACTGATAAGGTTTCTCTCCAGTGTGGATTGTCTGATGTACAGCAAGACTGGAGCTCTGTGTAAAAGCCTTTCCACACTGATTACATTCAAAAAGTTTCTCCTCACTGTGGATTCTCTGATGTGCAGCAAGACGGGATTTCCGTGTGAAAGCCTTTCCACACTGATTACATTCAAAAGGTTTTTTTCCAGTGTGCATTCTCTGATGTACAGTAAGACTAGAGCTCTTTGTGAAAGCCTTTCCACACTGATTACATTCATAAGGTTTCGCTCCAGTGTGGATTCGTTGATGGGCACTAAGATGAGAGCTCTCTGTGAAAGCCTTTCCACACTGATTACATTCATAAGGTTTCTCTCCAG
>NW_020953953.1:355150-357882 GCF_900497805.2 Vombatus ursinus | reverse complement strand
GTGAAAGCCTTTCCACACTGATTACATTCATAAGGTTTCTCTCCAGTATGAATTCTCTGATGGGCACCAAGATGAGAGCTTTCTCTGAAAGCCTTTCCACACTGACTACATTCAAAAGGTTTCTCTCCAGTGTGGATTCTCCGATGTACTGTAAGACTAGAGCTCTGTGTAAAAGCTTTTCCACACTGATTACATTCAAAAAGCTTCTCCCCAGTGTGGATTCTCTGATGTAAAACAAGACGGGAGTTCCGTGTGAAAGCCTTTCCACACTGATTACATTCATAAGGTTTCTCTCCAGTGTGGATTTTCTCATGCTCGGTAAGACTGGAGCTATATCTGAAAGCTTTCCCACATTGATTACATTCATAAGGTTTCTCTCCAGTATGCATTCTCTGATGTACACCAAGATTCGAGCTCTTTGTGAAAGCCTTTCCACATTGATTACATTCATAAGGTTTCTCTCCAGTATGAATTCTCTGATGCAAAGCAAGATTGGCTCTCTGTGTGAAAGCCTTTCCACACTGATTACATTCATAGGTTTTCTCCCTAGTGTGGATTCTCTGACGCAAAACTTTATCTGAAGCCTTTCCACACTGATTACATTCAAAAGGTTTCTTTCCAGTGTGGATTCTCTGATGGGCAGCAAGATGGGAATTCTTCCCGAAAGTCTTTCCACACCGATCACATTCATGAGGTTTCTCTCTCTCGTGGAATCTCTGATGTTTAGCAAGACTGGAGCTGTATCTGAAAGCCTTTCCACATTGATTACATGTATAGATCTTCTCCCTGGTATGGATTCTCTGATGTAAAGCTATATCTGAAGCTCTATCTGAAGTCTTTCCACACAGTTTACACTCATAAGGTTTCTCTCCGGTGTGGATACTCTGATGGCAAATAAGGAGTGATCTGTAGCAGAAAGCCTTCCCACATTCATCACATTTATAAAACTTCTCTTTCATTTCTTTCCAATTGAAATCACAGGGATCATCACTCATGAATCTTTGCTGGTCACATTCTTCCACAAAAATGCTCAGCTGTGTAGTCACCTCATTCACTTCAAACCTGGTCTTTGCACCTGAAAAAAAACAATCATATATACACAGAAAGACACACACATACATAAATATGTTCTTTCCTCTGATGGCAGAAAGTAAACAGATTTATATTTTATTTCCTCAGTGACAAAGAAAAATTTTCAAACTTAAACAGGCAGAATCAATCTTTGGAAACACCATTTGGTCACGTTTACCAGATGGTTTTTTTTAGAAAGAGCTTTAATACAACATGGGATCCTCACAACAAACCTGTGACACAGGTAGGCCCAGCAATCTCATTACCCTCCACAACTCAGGCCATGAGCTCATAATGGCCGAGTGACCTCACCGACAACCTTGCAGTTGAGACTAGAACTCCCACCCTGTGACTGAGCATGCCCTGTCCACAGTACTAGAAGGCCCTTCTCCATTGCACTTTCTATCTTTTCTCCTAAGGCCTGTTGTTGATTGTACTTATGATTTTGTCAGTCTCAGGGCATCTTCCTGCTATTCTGTACTGACCAGTCTGGATGCACTATCACATGGTCATTCCTAATAAATTTCACAGGCTAAGATGAGAAATAGGCTTATTCTTCTTAACTGTCTTGTAATAATTTTCAGTGTTACATCCAACTTTTCTTCTTTTCTATTCAGATCCAAAGGTATTATGCCATTTGCTGTACATATACTAAATATTCGTATTATTTCATTATCTATCATATCTTGAAGCATAATGTAATGTCCCTGGTTATCTTTTTGAATCTTATTTTCTCTGTTGCCATGTCTAAGACCATTTATGACTGCCAACCTTGATTTCTTTATTCCCTTGAGGTGTAACCGATTCTGTTCTGGCTCCTCACTTTTTTTGGATCGCCATTATCCATTTAATTTTAAAAATATATATTGTCTCACATTGTATCTTGAGTCCACCATCATGTCAGGATGTGAACAGCAAGATTCACTATTGGTCTTCTAACACCATGTCCCATTTAGTGGTGCCTGAAACCTTTAGAGATTCACAATGATGTCAAAAGGATTTTAGCTAAATGTTCTTTAATGGCACTTTATGCAGTAAAGAATTGCTCAGTTTTGTGATCAGTGTATTTTTTTCCCCTGGGACAACAAGTATGTGTATGTTTGAGGCATAACAGGTTTCTTTGTGCAGTGATTCCAAACCACTGCAATTAGGCAGAAAATGATTTTGGTGTTCACACAAGGGTTACATCAATCACTGACCACTTCTAACTAAGGGCAACATATCGTTCTGGTTTCTCAACCTGTCCTCAAATTGCTTCCACACGGCCAGAAGAGTGTGACATACAAGCACAGATCTATGGTCACAAGTGCGCACACGCACACACGGCACCAGAAGAGCTGCCTCAGTGAGGTTACCCTGTAATCTCACTGCATCAGTGCTGTAATCGCCACATCCAGAAGCCACAAATGTTTGCGCCCTTCCAGCGCAGAGGCAGGCTCTTTAGACACATGATCACCAGGCACACACATCACAAGCCATCTTCAACCATCAGGGACTCTCCCGCCCTTTCAACAAAGGCAGACCAGACCTCCCACTGCCTCTCGAACCTCCCTCTGCATCGCAGACCTCCCACTGCCTCACAGACCTCCCACTGCCTCGCAGATCTCCCACTGTCTCGCGGACCTCCCACTGCCTCTCGGACCTCCCACTGCCTCGCGGAC